>NC_056743.1:1701499433-1701601933 GCF_019279795.1 Protopterus annectens | reverse complement strand
ATCCCCTGGAGAGCACTCTGCTTTGGCTTGTAAGCAGCCCCCACCCCCCACACACACACACTCATCTTCCATTTCTCTTTTATTCCCTTCTGTTACCAAATAGTATCCATAACTGATAAAATACTGTGTGTTTGTTAATTTAAATTGAGACCACAGTAGCCTACTGATACAAGATTATCCTGTTTTTCCACCTGATAAATGGTTAGGAAATGACTTACAGCTTCAGAGCAGTCCTTGGTCAATTCTGATTGTTTCTTAAACACAAACATGTCTTTGCTTGGATCTTGTCTCATTAGCAGTAGTACAAAAGAACTGCCTGCTCACACCCTTGTTCTCCCCCTTCCCTGTTTATTACCGTAACCCAATCCCAAAGTTAATAAATATTACCTGTGGCAGGCACCATTTTTAAAACTACAACCACCCTTTGAGCACTTTTTGCTCAGCCCTGTCATAAAACTTACTAAAACTGCTTGAACTGGGGCACAGCTAACTGATAGTTCGTGGAAATACAGGGTACCTACCTGAGTCTCCACATTCACTATCATATGTTCTTATATCAGTTTACTCTGTTACCTGATTGTTTCCAGCCCCCTCGTAAGATCACCTAACAGGGTCTCTGCCCACTTCACTCCCCACCCGACACAGTCGTCCTACCTTTATTACACACACAAACCCCTCCCATCTTTCCAACAGCCAACTGCAGCACTAAACCCAGCACTACCTCCTCCATCTTCCCACTACTATCACTCCTCCTCAGCTAACATGTATAAGCATACCATACCTATGATCACTGCATGCACTCTCCTTGCAAAAACTCTATCATTCCCCCACTCAACCACTACCACTGTACTACTACTCACACCACCACTCATGTCTCACCCTCACTCGGCTCCCCTCCCACCAACTCAAGAACCATCCCTATGCACCCCCCACATATTCTCTCAACTATATTACTCAAACAAAAAGCATCCCTGCAACGTAACATGGTAACCCTCCCACCATACCTATTACCCACAGAGCACAATCATAAAGATTCCCTAATAAACAAACACATTCAAAAACTGAGAAAACTAATAACCTCATGCATATCAAAACTAGCCCTAAGTGGAGACATCCACCCCATCCCTGGCCCCGCCATCTCAACCCCCACTCCTCATAATCAGACTAGAAACCACTTCTCCCAAATCACAGTCAATAGAAAGCCAAGTGACCTCCTTCTACTATGCCTAAATATTAGAAGCATATCCAACAAAGTCCATGAACTCCATGCCACCATAGACTTGTACTCCCCAGATATAGTCATCCTGACTGAAACCTGGCTAAAACCTCACATTACCAGTGAGCAAATCCTCCCTACTGGTTACAGCATACTAAGAGTAGACCGGCTAAACAAGAAAGGAGGCGCTATAGCTGTAATATTTAAACAACATCTAAACATCCAGATCTTAAAATCATCAGCTCCACAAATAGGCAACGAAGAAATAATATATAACAACCTCAAAATAAACCAAAATAAAACCATCAACATAATTGGATGCTACTTCCCACATGGCCAAAACATCCCTCCACTAGAAAATCTCTTCAGCTGGACTACCCACCATCGCCCCCAAGAAACTATAATTTTAGGTGATTTCAATACTGACTGGCAATTCTGTTCTGGCAACCATCCAACCCATCATCTAAACCTTCATGGCTTCACCCAACTAGTCCAGTCGCCACCCAGGATAAATAAAAACTCCAACAAGCACACTACCCTGGATTGGATACTAGTCAGTAAGGCTCTACACATAAATCTATTTTTGCTAAGGCACTTAGTGGTAACCTTCCTAAAATACTAAAACCTCTTGGCCAGTACAATCAAAGAAAGAGTCCTCAGCCATCACATAAACACTCTGTTAAAACACCACCCAAAGCTACACATAGTAACATTGTATCCAGTGCCTCCACTGCTAAGCCCTTAAGGCAAACCAGCAAACAGCCAAATTTCCTGGTCATTGGTGATTCTGTAGTGAGGCACACAAATGTCCCCCTCGCCAGACTGAGAAAGTCACAGTTAGCTGCCCTTTCAGGACTAGGTTCTATCAAGTCACACAGGTACTCAGGTCATTGAACCACAAGTACCAGTTTGACTCCGTCATAGTCCACGTGGGTGATAATGACCTGACACGTACCTCCCTTGACTATATGAAGTGAGACATTATCGAGCTCACTGATTACGTGTCTCAGGCAGGTGTGAGCCTAGTACTGAGCGGCATATTACCTTCTCCAAGCAGGATACCACACAACCAACAGAAAATGATGGATTGTAACAACTGGCTTAGTGTCAGTCCAGAGGGGGTACAATATTTGACAGCCTGGGAGGACATGGTTGACAGATCACACTGCTTTGCTAGGGTTGGTCTCCACTTATCCCCTCTAGGCTTTCAAATATTGGCAAAGACCTTTTCCACCCCCCTTAGGGCCTTTTTTTAGGCAATGCCAAACTGATAAAGTTACCAACTTAACTGAACCTATGAAAGAATATCTCAAGATTGTACTGCTCAATGCTAGTAGTCTTAACAAAAAACTCCACTCCATGCAAGCCTTCCTCTCCCTGGAGAGTGCAGACATCTGTGTAGTAATGGAGACATGGTTTAAAGTGACTGGGAGTACCCCAGCAGTGCAAGGTTGCAAAGAGGAGTCTCAGTCTGTATTAAAAAAATCTCACATCCAGACTTGTTAAAGCATATGATACACTGGAACTCATACATGTGCAACTCACCATAAACAAAGTGTCATACCATATCCTTGCAACCTACAGGTTCCCCCGCCATGTCCCAGAAAACCCATATTATCTACATCAATGCACTAGAGTCCCTCACTGTTCAACAAAATATGATATTCATGGGAGATCTCAACTACCCCTCTACCGACTTGAAATCCTACACCACTTCTAATGCACAAGTCCAGCGATTCCTAAGCTTTGTTAATGCCAATATCCTGGAACAGTTGGTGCATCCTCCTACCAGGGGCACAAACATCCTTGACCTTGTACTCTCGAACTGGGGGGGGGGGGCAATGTTCCTCACCCAATGTAATATCTTTGATCATCATATGTGACCATAAGGTAGTATTACTTGAAATTAAAATTAAATCTGTGGATCCAGCCAAACCAAAAACCTTTAGGAACTATTCCAAGGCTAACATTTCTCTACTAAGTAATGTCTTGGCTAAATTCCAAGCACCTCCAAACCCAATAAACACCACAGCATACACTGAGCTATATACAAAATCTTTGTACAGTTATATTGATAGATGTGTAGTGCGAGCTATGTCCATTTGTGTTAAGAATAAGACAAACTTAAGACAAGTCACCCTAATGGAATCACAATATCAATCGATTATACAACACAACAAAAAAAAATCTTGGCCAAGCATAAGTGGAACAAAGCTAATCTAAACAGGCAGCTAAGAGAGTTAATACTTCAAAGGCTAAATTTGAACAAAAAATAGCTCCTTAGGCAAAGGACAGTGACAAAGCTTTCTACAGCTATGTCGGTAACCTCAGAGGAAATACGTAACAATGCACAGAACTTATTGTAAATGGCATCACCCACATTGGAAATCAAACCAGAAGTACATAAAAATCAGGCAGCAACTGAATGTGCCAAAAAACAAAAGAAAGAAAGACTATAAGGTGAAGGGTCAGATGATAAGACAAGCAATGTGGAAAATGCATAAATATAGTTGCAAGTACAGAAAATTACTGGAAGAAGGATCGAATGCAGGAATAGTTAAGGAGAGGTTAATTCAAACCAAACGATAAAAGGTTAATATTGGCAGCTCAAGATAGTGGGCTACATACATATTGGTTTACAAAGTCCATTGAACATGTGGGAGAAACAGACAAACATAGGTTTTGTAAAACAGAACTGGAAACAGTTGCACACCTTGTTGCTGGTTGTGACATACTACTGGCAGAAAAGACTGTACACTGAAAAGCATAATAATGTGGCAAGACTGTTGCACTGGGGATTGTGCAAGTATTATGGTACTGAAGTGGCTGAAAAACATTGGAAACATGAGCCACAAAGCATCATAGAAAATGATGACGTTTATATCACACAGGATCACCCACCATCAACAGTTCAAAAAATAGATACGAGAAAACCAGATATAGTAGTCCATGAAAAGAAGACAAAAGACATTGATTATTGAAATTGCTTCACCCAGTGGCTACAGTTTCTTACGTATAGAGAGACACAAAGTCATAAAATATCAGGATCTGCAGGTAGAAATGAGAGCAATATGGAAGGATACCCCGACATTTCCAGTAGTAGTAGGGGCAACAGGTCTTATAAAAAAATAATTTACAATCACATTTGGATATGTTACCAATACATGTAACTCCATACGAACTGCAGAAGGAGTCATTACTGGGCACATTGCAGGTGCTGTGAAGAGCACTTTTGACTAACATCAAAGATGGAAACAAGACTAATTTCATGAACTTTAATTGTACTTTGACTTAGGAATGGGGCCCATTCCCTTCATGATATTAGAAACCCAAAGACTTGGAGAAATTAAAATTGGATAAACCAGAAGCCATTGCCAACCTTTTGGTTGACAGGTTCAGCTCAAATTTCTCCCTTGACTCCCTGCTGATATTCCAAAGGAAATACCACATAACACAACCCCCAACCATTACTAGGGAACAGGTCATCAATGCACTTTCCAAGGCCAAAAACACTGCACTGATGGACCCCAATAACATCTTTGGATGTTTAATAAATAGCATGAAACATAACCTCTCTGATCCACTTCAATCACTTTTCAACTGGAGCCTTCAGTCAGGTTTTGTGCCCAAGGAATGGAGGATGGCTACACTTATTCACCTGCACAAAGGAGTTCCAAACACTGATCCAGGCAACTACAGGCCCAAAAGTCTTATCAGCCTTATATGTAAGACCATGGAAGAATCATCATGGATATGACAAATGAGGACATAGAAAACATGTAAAAGCTGGACCCATCACAGTTCAGCTTTGTTAAGAACTTTTTGAGGGGGTACCAAAGCACTGGATGAAGGTAAGACTTTGCACACAGATTACCTCGAACTGGACAAGGATTTTTATACAATATCCCACTCAGGCATTTTAGATGAGCTCACTAATTTAGGTATGAACCCTTTTATCACCCACTGGATAGCCAACTGCTTCACTGATAGGAGTCAGGAGGTCAAAATAAGTGAGGCTCATCCACCAAGAGGCCAGACACTAGTGGAGTTCCCCAGGGCTTGGTACTGGGCCTGCTCATTTTTGGCATCTATTTCTTTGAAATGGAAGCAAACACTGAATGTTTATGGCTGACTAAGTTTACAGATGATTGCAAGCTGGGGATTATCATCTACTCCCGCTGCAGACACTAGCATTCTTCAAGAAGGTCTATCTCTGACTAACAAATGATGCCAAAGCTATGGTCTTAAACTCACTGCTAAGAAATTCATAATTGCACCCCTTGGGAAGTCAACCATCCTGGCTAATTACCATGTTGATAATACACCCCTAAGAAGCGACCCAGTGGTCAGGGACCTGGGTACACACATAGACAGTAGCCTTAATTTCGACCACCATGTGGCCATAGTGGTGAGGAAATACTTTTATGTTGCACATCTTATAAGTAAGGGCATGGCATCTAGGTCCAAGAATGTCATTATCCCACTGTACTCAACCCTTATCAGACCAATCATTGAGTACAATTTTCCCTTTGGTATCTACCTGACCAGGTATGTGCAGCAACTAGAGCGACCCCAGAGGTTCCTTACAAAATGAATATAAGGCATAACAAACCTGCCTTATGCAGAGTGCCTTAAAGCCCTTTCCCTCTGCTCAGTATCCTATAGATTGCTGAGGGGTAATCTATACCTCGCTTACAAGGCATCCACAAACACTACACTTATGAATCTCCTATATATTCATTAAGTCAAACAGTACCAGAAATATAAGGTCTAGGGACCTGAATTTTGTCTGTGACTTAAACAGAACATGCTGGAGAGACAGATATGTGTCCCAGAGACTGCCTCTCCTATGAAACAGGTTTCCTATCAATGTGAAGTTGAGTTCATTTTAACCCAGTTTAAGTGCTACCTAGAACAGTGGATGGGGACTAGGAAATTTACACCTGGCCTGGCATCCATGTCCCTTAGGGACAGAGATAGCTTATAAATGCCCAGCCCTCAGTGTCCTATTTGAATACAAGGAAACCATTTTTCTTTTGGGGAAAACATGGCTAGGCTTCGAAAGGCCTCCCAGGTCATTAGCTATTAATAGTCTATGAATTTATGAATGTATAAATCAACTGTCTCAGGCATTTCATCTCCATCACCTCAAGCTTCTTCAACTGCTCTGACTTTATTGCCCAGGATTCTGCACCAAACAGCAGTGCTGGTCACACCACTGTTTTGTATATCTTACTTTTCAGCTTCTTTGGTATTCTTCTGTAATACACTATCCCTGACACTCTGTGTCAGTTGGTTGCAGCCCCTCTGATTCTAACTTAGACCTCATTCAGATTTCCCCTCTCCTCAAATACCCCTCCCAGCTACATGAAGCTCTTAACCTGTTCCACTATTTCCCTTCTATCTCAGTTCTCATCTTCTGATTTTCCCTATTGGGGGTGTGGGGGCATAACCCCCCCACATTATTTACATGAATATAGTATATTCAGTTAAAAGTATCCATATGTATGTTTAAAATTTATGACATATGTGGGGGGCTGTGCCCCCCAACTATTTATTCCTACTCCAGGATTGCACTACAGTGGGGAAAGGGCATAATGCTTTGGATTTCATGCGTCGACCATATGAGCTGTCGATCATATGAGCTTTCAGTGTTTTGAGCTTTCAGTGTTTTGGTGTCAGTCAAATGGTTGTCGATCATATGAGCTTTCAGTCATATGAAGTAGACTCCTATTACTACATTAAATGATCACATCATCGAATGGCATTTTAAACGGTATTATATCAAACGTGCTATTCGTCAAAATATTCTGACTGAGATCACATTACGGTAGGGATCAGGAAATTTGTCCTTTTCCCACTGTAGTGTGGTCACTGAGTTGCTATAATACAATTAGCAGGAGTGTGGGGGACACAGCCCCCTCCGCATGAGAGGGTTTCAATGAATGGCATTTCGGATGGAATGCCGCCCAATAATGTGAACATTCGATTATTTAATACAGACTCCATTGCTCCTGCAACTATTGGAACTGTGTGGGTATCCTTATTCCACATTGCCATTATTTCTGCCTGTAGATCCTGGTATTTTATGATTCTATGTCTCTCTGTATGCAAAAACCCTGTAATCACTGGGTGTAGCAATTTCACAGTCAATGCTAATTTTTGTCTTCTTTTCATGGACTACTATATCTGGTTTTCTTGCAGCTGTTTTTTTGAACTGCTTGTAATGGATGATTCCCATGTGATAATAACTTCATCATTCTCTATAATGCTTTGTGGCTCATGTTTCCAATGCTTCTCAGCTACTTCAGTATTGCAATGTTTACACAATCCCCAGTGCAGCAGTCTTCCACATTATTATGCCTTTCTGTAAACAGGCCTTCTGCAACAAGACGTCCGACTGTTTCCAATTCTGTTTTACAAAACCAACATTTGTCTGTTTCTCTAATAAGTTCAATGGACTTTGTAAGCCAATGTGCACGTAATTCACTGTCTTGAGCTGCCAATGTCAACCTTTCATCTTTTGGTTTAAATTCACTTCTTCTTAACCATTTTGGTGTTAAATCCTGATCAACATGGAGTTGTTACAGGAGTTTTCTGTACTTAACTATATTTATGCCTTTTCCACATTCCCTGCGTTTACATCTGATCCTTCTCGTTATATTATTTCATTTGGTTTTTTTTGGTACATTCAGTTGCTGCCTGATTTTTGTCTACTTTTGTTTTGATTTCCATTCCTACTTGACACCTATATGCTTCTGCTAAACTAAGCAGGGAAGTCATCTTAGGCTTGTTCTCCTCATGTTTTAAAACTTTCACAATGTTTGGATCTGATGAAGTCAGCAGATATGTATGCAACCTTATGACTGCAGATCTATACACGTACTCAGTTTTGAGGAGGCCCATACCTTCTTCAGAATGAGGAAGATATAATCTTGGTATACACTGATTTTGTATACACCATTGATAAGAATCATTTTTCTTGTTTTTCTGTCTAACTGATCTAATATTTTTTGTAGCTATTCAATCACCCCAAAACTATAACTTAGAACAGTAACAACAAATTGGTTTACAACTTGAACTTTCTTCCTAGATGTCAGGGCTGTTTTGAGTATTAATTTAAATATTCTAAAATATTTGTTACTAAGCTTTGTTCTCATTTGTTCATGTTTTATTGCTAATTCTTCATCAATTCATACACTCCCTCCTGCTCATGTTCCTTTATTTCACATTCCTGTCCCAGATTGACATTTTCTTGGTTCAGATTTCCTGCTTCAAGTGCTGCTTTTGCACCTTTAATAAGGCCAAATGACATTCTTATATCATCTGAGAAAGTTTGGACCACTTGGCAGTTGTGCTTTCAGCTCCTCATCTGATGAACTACACAGTTTTAAATCATCCACAAAAAGGGAGTCAAATTGTAACCTAATCAGTTAAGTAAACGGTGTAATGGGTTAAGGACAAGACAAAAGAGCAGTGGGGACAAAGAGTCACCCAGGAATACCCCTTTAAATTTTTATCTCTGGGATAATAATTTGTCCTTTATCATAGCTTAGCTGCAAAGTGGTTTCCAACTGTTTTATTATCACTGCAATGTAATTGACCAATGTAGGATGTATCTTATACATCTGTAAGCACGCCTTTATCCATGAATGTGGGATGCTGTCAAATGACTTTTTGGTTTCTTCATGCCATACTTAGATTCTTCCCCTTTTTACAATTCTCCATTATGACTTTACTTAACAACAAATGATCCTTTGTACCATATTACTTATTTTTGTTAATATTCTGTTCTACTGTCATGATTGAGTTTTCTTCTAAATGACTATAAACTCTATCACCGTCAATTCCAATATATAGTTTATACATCATCAGAAAGCAAGTTATTGGTCTGTAGTTTTTAAGATGGCTTACAGGTTCACTGTTAAGGAGGAGTAGCATTTTTCCTATTGTTAAAGAAGTTGGTGTCTTTTCATAATATGCATACAAGTAGTTCTTCCTCAGGGCTAAATCTTCATGTAAAGATGTTAATACTTTTAGCCACAAGTTAGGTACTGCATCTGGGCCTGAGGTTTTTCATTTAGGAGCTTTTCTTAATTTTGTTTCAATTTCTTTGACCATTACTTTATCCCGTTTCAGATCCTGTACATGTGAATGTCTTACTGTTTCTTTTAGTTCTTCTATCTATTCAGCATCTTTGTTATGTTCCACAGGATTATCATAGATATTTCTCCAAATGTGCCTATTTCTTCTATGTTTGGTGGTGCCTTATGAGCAAAGAAACGTACAGACCAACTACTTTGGTAAGCTATTGTTTTGTGCAGTATCCTCAAGATAGGAGAGCACAGATCACAGACTGAATGTTGTGGCCAGGCTAGCCACACCACTGTGTAAAATATGGCTCTAGCTGATTTGGTCATATATTAATACCATAAAATGTGTCCTATCATCAGTGGTCCCACAGGGGGTTTGACCTGAAGTTACGCCTATCTCCCTTTTCTTTATCTTTCAGAGTCTCTATTGCTGGCCAACTCTACTTATTTAAAAAGCAGCCACTCTACTTTTGGATGCAGTGCTGCTAGCACTCCTAACAAGTTACTGAGACATCATCTATGCTGTCAAGCTACTATAATTTCTTGCAGTATTATGGATCTAATTATAGTGGCTTGATTTGCTTTAAATTAGAGTTTACAGTTCTGTTGATATGAGTAAATGCAGAAAAAACAGACATAGATAACATATCTAAACTTATCATAGCAACACTTCTTGGTGTCTAAATCATAAGATTAGGGTGTGCATTTACACAGTATCCACAGAAAACACTAATGAGACAATTAATTAATTTTGGGGGACTTTGTAACAAGACTCTGTTGCTCCAAGACTGCATGTATGCAAGAAGCATGTGCACCCACTTAGTAACCTTGAACTGTGCACACTACAGAAAAGTGCAGGGGTCTATACCCATTCTTGGGGGGCATTAAATTACCAATTAATGAGTAAGAACAGTAAATGTGGCAAAAAATAGTTCCTTTGTTTTCTGTTAATTGATGCCAAAGATGGGATTGCCTTTGTTTATCCTCCTGAAACAAATTATGGACGGAATTAAGACAAACCTTATCAGCTGGAGCTGCTGTCTCCAAGGAGTTTTAGGAGTTTTTTAATACATATTAAGTCTGAGTCCTAGGTTTTCCCATCTTGAGAGTCTTTCATGTCCCCAATCACTTCATACTTGTCGGTCATCTCTATGGCAAATAACAGGTGACATTTCTTTCCTTGATTGCCTCTCTTGGTCATAGGACACTTGCAGTATTTTCTGAGAGCCCTGATAGTTGGTAGGGGAAGGCTGGTCAGGGTTACAAGGAACTGCTACATATTTTGTGTAGCTGTGAGAAGATTAGATTTCCTTTGGTCTGGAGTGTCCATCAGTGCAAATGAGATTACATACTTGTTCATCACTGTAAAGTATGAATTGCAAAAGGCCAGAGCATCATCAGAAGAATCAAAAGATTTCTTCTAAGCTTGCCATTCAACTGTCATCGGGCTGGATATTTAAAGAGATTTGCAATATTGTTTCTATAGCACAGCTATCTTACATTGGGAATTACCTTTCATTTTGCCATAGTGACCATGGAGTAGTCCTGATACAATCTGACCAACTGGTCAGCAGTGGTAATGATTGCCCTCCTTGGCCACACCCAGGACCCTTATCTTGTCCATATAATTCAGCACCTTAAACATTATCTGATATGGAAGCATGCTAGTCTGAGGCTAGGGTCTGAGCAACCTATGTGCACTTTCTATAACAACAGGCTTATGCAGAGTTAGGGCTTTGGACAACAGTTACTACAAAAAGGCTACTGTAGCTTTCAGTCCTGTCAGCCTCAGCTAATTTTTTAAACAATGTATTTTAATTTATTAATGTTGAATTATTATTATGTTGCTCTCCTCTCGCCTGCACCTTTTATAGCTACATGGCATTCAGAGAAGTTGCTCTTAAGGAAAGCTATTTTAGTTGCCCAGTTTTGAATTTCTTTCTTATTTTTTAGACAATAGTCGGAGTTCCGCTGTGGTGACCCCTAACTGGGAAAAGCCGAAAAGACAAACAACAACAACCATTTAAACCTATTATGTCTTCCAGGATTTAGTGATTAGGGCAGCTAAAGTGTCCAATTCATTTTCTAGATGTAACGACTGGTATGTAGCTCCCTGGACCATCGACACATTTGTCAAACTTAGGGTGTCTCACACTTGTATCCATAGTTTATTTATTTTATTTATTTGCAATTTGATTACCAGGGAAGTCCACTGTGCCGAATTGACCCATTTTCAGTGGAGGCCCGGGGAGAAAAGCTCCAAGATGCATTATACAATTTCGATACAAATGATAGTTAATATTAAAGATCTTATGTAGAATAGTTACTCATACATGCAATCAATATCATGCATAGTTAACAAATTCATTAAGCTTGAAGGTAGGGATCACACAGTTTCATTTGAGGAAAACAGATATGGGTTAGGTGTGGAAACAGTTTACATACAAACCTTTTAAGAAAATGTAAATACGCTTTACATACACACATGAACAGTAGAATGCTATTTACAATATTTACAAGGTTGGGCTGTGTGAGGGTAGCTAAAGGAGGTGAGATCTTAGAGAGAAGCTATAGAAATTGTTGAGAGTTTAGATAGGCTCATAGGAAGATGACTATGAGAGTTGTAGAGATTGGGAACCAGAGCGAGAACCCCCTTGGATTAGGTTGGGTGAAGGCAGGTACATTTCCATTTAGTGGACAGGTGTTTGAATAGTTGGGTTTTGAAATTTTCTGAGTTTGGTATGGTTCTTAGTGTGGAGGGAAGGGAATTCCATGTTTTGCCTAGTGAGAAAGATAGGAGAATTTGTCCAGAAGGACATTTAGGTTCATGGATAGTAATTAAGTTCTGATTTTCAGATCTGAGAGCTCTGTTGGGTGTATTAGGGGGGAAGGATGTTAGAGTGGTACATTTTGTTGGGTGAAATAGGAGTCTATGTGCATTAGTGTGTTGGAGATAGTCTAGGTAGTGTGGGAGTTCAAGAAAAGTCAGGGATTGTAGAGTTAGGCAATGGTGGGTGGTATTTTTAGATTTGGAGGCAAATTTAGAGATTTTGTTGTAGCAGTTTTCTAGTTTAGAGGTGATAGAGGAGGACAGGTTGGTTAGGAGAGGGGCTCCGTATAATAAGGAAGGAAGAAGATAAGTTGAGGCCAGAGTTTGCCTGGTAGAGTTGGAGAGAAAGCGATTATTCCTATAAAGCATACCAAGCTTTTGGTGGGTTTTCTTAATATTTTGTTGAATATGAATATCAAACTTGAGGTGCTCATCTACAGTAATGCCAAGTAGTTTGGCAGAGGGGACTACTTCTACAGGTGAGTTGGTTTGACTATAGACTTTGAAGTTGTTTTTATCATAGGAGAGGGTCTTTGTGGGAGGGATTAGTAGAATCTTTGATTTATTTGCATTGAGAGAGAGGTGATTTTGACGCATCCAGGTTTCAGTTGTTGAGAAGGAAGTTTGGGTTTTAGTCAGCAATTCAGAGAGGTTTGAGGCAGAGCAGGCTAAGGTTGAATTGTCTGCATATTGAATGATTTTAGCATCAGGAATAGCAGTGTGAAAGTTATTGATGAAGATGTTAAAAAGCATTGGCCCAAGGATGGATCCCTGTGGTACGCCAGTTGGGGTAGGTAGGAAGGAAGAGATGGAGTTCTTCCATTTGACAGCCTGTGATCTGTCTGATAGATAGCTGGAGAACCAGGATAAAGTATTATGTAAGAGATTAATGTTTGAAAGATGACAGAGAAGGTGCTTGTGGGAAACAGTATCAAAGGCTTTAGACATATCGAGTAAAACAGTAGAAACTTAGTGGCCTGAATCTCGAGCTTGATTGACAGTTTCTAGGAAAGAGAGTAGAGCTGTTATTGTGCTGTGGCCTGGACGGAAGCCATGCTGGGTAAGAGTGAGAAGATTGTTTTGGGTTAGGAAAGGCATAAGTTGGAGGTGGATGCATTTTTTTAGGATTTTGGAGATTGGTGAGAGCAAAGCAATGGGGCGAAAGTTTGAGATGCTGGTATTTTTGCCTCCTTTATGAAGAGGAAGAATATAAGCTGAGCGCCAGAGTTTGGGGACATATGATTCTTGTATGGATCGGTTGATAATGATGTTGATTGGGAGTGCAATGCCATCAGCAGCACATTTTAGGAAGGAAGAGGGAATATTGTCAGGAACGTTAGAGCAAGGTTTAAGTTTGGACAAAAGTTTTTTATAAAGTTAGTGGAGAAGGGTTTGAGTTTGAACAGATGAGGTGAGTTGGAAGGGGAGAGTGTAGAGCAGTTGGGTTATTATTGGGAAATGTCTTGGTGAGGATAGTAATAGTGTCTATGAAAAATGTGTTAAATTCAGAGCCTAGTTCAAGATCAGATTTACTTGGGTCAGGACAGGGATTATTCTTGGAGCCTGGATTGAGGAGTGAGTTTACTGAGTTCCAGAATTTTGGGGGTTTTATTGTTATTGGGCTGAAGTTTGATATAGTAGGATTTTTTGTCTTTGGTGATTAGTCGTTTTGCACAGTTGTGGAGCTGTTTATATTGGAGCAAGTTATTGTCCAGTTTATTGTTTTGGTAAAGTTTCCATAGTTTGTCTCTGTGATGCATAATCTGTTTTGTCTCTTTGGATAGCCAAGGAGCAGTTTTAGTTTTTATCCTTTTGTTTCTTAGTGGGGCTAGTGAGATTAAAGTATCAAGGAAGACAGAGTTGAAGTATTCTATAGCCTTGTCAAGAGGAAGGATGTTTAGAATTTGCCAGTTAATTTGTTTTAAAGTATTTGAGAAAGTAGTTGGGTTGAAGCTACTGAGGTTATGAGTTTGAATGTACTGATGTTGGTGTGGGGAGAAACTAGTTGAGCGATGCATGAAGGCTGGGAGGTGGTCGCTACAGGTATCAGGAATTGTTGCAGAATTGGTTATTTTATTTGGATCTGAGACTAGGATCCAATGTATAGTGGATCCGGGAGGGTTTATTTTGTTAGGTCGAGTGATGGAGAGGATTGTTTGAGTGAAGTTATAAAGGTTAATGGATAGGGAGGGCAACTGATTTTATTCCAGTCAATATTCACATCACCAAGGATATAAGTTTCATAGTTAATTTCAGTAGAGGCCCATAGGAGAATATTTTCGAGTGTAGAGATATTGTTACCAAGTGAGATATATAGGGCAGTGATGCAGATATTTTTATGTTTATTTAGTTTTAGAATTCCAGCAGTTAGTTCAGTGTTCTGTAATTGAGGAATTGGAATTCAGAGGGGAATTAAGGTAAGAAGGTTGGAGTAGACTAGGGCAGTGTCTCCACCTTTTTATTTAGTCGGTCATTTCTGAGACAATGAAATCCTGGGGCAGAATCTCAGAGTCAGAGATAAAGGGCTTGAGCCAGGTTTCAGAGATGGCTAAGATAACTGGTTGGTTATGGCTTAACCAAGCTTGAAATTTGTGCACTTTGTTGTTTAGACTTTGTGCATTAATTGTAAAATCTTTAGGGTGTTGAGATAGGAGGAAGAGGGTAAGGGATGAGTGTTGTTAATAAAGGATGTTGGACCAGGGTTAGGATGGATATCACCAGCTTGGGCTAGGTTGTTGAAGGAGATATCCTTTAGCCATATTGGTCTGCCAAGCATGAATTTTGGTAGATTGTAGATTGGAGCAGGTGACAGTATCTTGACTTTAGAGGAGAAGAGTTTAGGGTGGAATAGGTGCAGAGGGTTGGGCTGAATGAGAGAAGAGGAGATAGAGTGGAAATGGGAGCAAGAGTGAGGGAGAATGTGGGTTTGTATGGTAGTTGTCTTTGTAGCTGGTATTGGACAAGCATAGGAGGAATATGAGGTAGGATAGTATAAGGGAAGTAGGAACAGAAAGAGGAGGCTGGGGGACTGTAGGGTGTGATAACTTGAGGAAAGCATGTTGGAGCAAAGAGAGAGTGGTATGAGTGGTTAGGAAAATAGAGAAGGCTATGGAAGAAGAAAGGGTTTAAAAAGTGATGGAGGTATCCTAGAGATTTAAGGAAAGTGGAGGGGTCTATAATTATTGGGTGGAGTACAGATTACAGAGTTTAAGGATGGCTATAGGTGGGAGGAGTAATGAGGGGGGAGCTGGTATTGGGTAATTAGGCTGAGAGGGTGGGGTAAGACATGAATAAAGCTAGGAGTACTGGGGGCAGGTGGGAAATGGGGGCAGGGTAGAGGAGCGGAGTGAGCCCGTAGGGCGAACGGAGCGGGAAAGAACACTAGAGGTGAGTATGGCAGAAAAAGTATCAGCAAAGAGCAGTTTAAAGGCTGTAGTTGGAAGGTATGAGTTAAATATTTCCAGCCAGAAAAAGATGGCTGCCTTTACAGAGGGTGGTTTAGCAGGGGGGAGAAGATATTTACAGTCTATGGATATTAACTTATAACCAACTGCTTAGTTGTGTCTTTTGCTAATAACATCTGCAGTACGGTATTTTATGAGTTACATCTCCCTCCATATATCACTCTACATATTATAGCTACAAATTTCTCTAGACAGACTGACAGAAGGGAAGGTGATAAATCGTGACTTTTCACCTTCTTTTAAGAATGTTTGCAACCCAGGGTTAGGACCTTGTCAACTTATCCACTATCATGTCACTAGTTCACTATACTCCCACAAAAAAAGTCTTGAAAGTATGCAACAATACTTTGCAAGATAACTCTCTGGCTTAAAGGACTTCATATATCAGGGTAAGATAAACACAGAGAGTTTATACTTTCTTAACTACAGATTGTTAAAATGGGAATTATTTAAAACAACAAGCAGTTTTAAAAGAGAAGCACTCAATATGGTACATAAGCTAAAGCACCCAGATGATGTTAGAAATAAAGATTTTTTTTTTCTTTTATTTGCAATAAGATTGGGTGTAGGGCTGGCAACTTGGCACTGTAAAAATCCACTGCCAATCATTAGCGGACCAGAGTTCTGCTGTGGTGACCCCTAACCTGGAAAAGCTGAAAGACTTTTATTGACAATAAAGTCAGTGCTGGACTAAATAAGGGCATTTTTGAACTTAAACTAGTTCAGTGTCAGAACACTCTTTCCCTTATTATATGTGCTTCCTAAATAATGCATTTTAAGCATTGTTTATATTTGGACTTTAGGGGAGTTCATCTATGATGGCTTAGAGCGTGTGACTTCTTAACACTAACACTGATGTATCTGTTAGGTCTGCCATACTGGGCTTCAGCTGTACACTGTCATGTAAAATCACACAGCACTGCCTTCATAACTTAGCAGTGCTTATTTTCTTTTATTTACACAGTAGTTCCACTTAGCAAACAAGTCTAACTTGAAAAAGCACCTTGAAGAACAGCTTCATCATCTCTGGGAGGGGAAAATATAAGAATTAAGGAACGTTATACATTAAATAAAAGTCAGCTGCCAGACTGCTGGCACATGAGACAGACTATTTCCTTACCATCACTGGCCTACTAAGACTGATCTTTCTTTTTCAAATTGTATTAATTTTATCCCAAGAATAAAGGGGTGTCAGTGGATCAGGTATGCATAAATAACTGCACTGGCAGAATACCTTTTCATTTCATGGAAGTAACAGTGTTAGCCATAAGGGCAGCACTGCACAAGGAATGGAAGAAGACACAGTCGTCATGAACCTCTCAGTATTCTTGAAGACACAGTACACATGTCCGAACTGCCCAGAAGGGAGGAGAATACTTGTAATGCTGCTTCCAGAAGATCCCTGTTCTGTCAGATTATTAAGGATCTAGGAAGGTTGTCCCAGTGTCAATGAACTTAAGAATTTTAATATAATGCTAGTCTCTATGTTCAGTTAACAGATACCTAGCAAGCAGGCTGATTTGCCAGAATGAGCTCGGATCAAAAAGTCTACGGACAAGGAAATGAAAAGCTTGGCAAAATTTGGTTTTGTATACTTGAAAAAGAAAAAATCATATAATGTTATCTAGTGTGTTCCTTAGCGACTCCCAGCATATTACTGAAAATATGAAAAACATATGAAAATATTAATTGGGTGGCACATAAATGTGTCAGTCAGATGGCAGAATATTATAAATGGATGGTTTCTCAATGCTGGAGGAGAAAAAATAAAAAATTACAAGCTGTAACTTTGGTAAGATAAGAAGATGTCTAATTATTTCCGAACAGGAACTCACCGGACTGGAATGAGAAGAAGCACTAAAGAAATAAAGAGATTAACTGATAGTTAAATAATGTAGAAAAATACTTAAAGCAGAATCAATGTTAAAATAACAAGTTCAAGCTTTCAATTAAACTTTTCAAAATAGGGTTACTGATAATAAGAAGAACTTAGTAGCATGCAAACAGGTTTAAAGTGCTAAACATATATTAGGTAATTACCTGCAGCTTTCTCTTTATGCTTTAAAGAATATACACCAGGCTCTGAATAAAGCAGTGTATTTTACTGTCCATATGACCCGCGGTAGTGGTGCTGCGGTAGCATTGTTGCCTCACAGAAAGACGTTGTCGCGTTTGATTCTCAGCTAGAGCGTCTTCTGTGTGGAGGCATGCGTGAATGGGTGTGCCTTCGTTGAAGGTTGTGCATCAGGGCTGGTAACTTGGCATGTAAAAATCCACTACCAAACATTAGCGGACCGGAGTTCCGCTGTGGCGACCCCTAACCGGGATAAAATTTTACTGTCCATATGGGGGTAATGTGACACTTCAGGCTATTCAGAAAAGCCACTGGGAGGGAAGGGGAAACCATGCTTGTCATGAAAAGGGATACTCATGAGGTGGGAGAAGATGGTCAGCAGTGGGATTCACAAATCAGATGCTGACATATTTACTGAGACCCTAGTTAAATGAAATGATAACATAGCAGTACTTTCTGTAAGGAATGCTGAATGAGGTAGATGCCACCCAAATAAGTTTGTTACCCATGACCTCCAATCATGTGCAACATGACAAAGTACCTAGCTGCCCAGAGCTCCCAGGCTGCATATAAAAACCGACACTTCTGACAAGTAGGACTATGCCTTGCCTGTTTACTAATATAATGGAGTACAAAGTTTTGGGAGCTGGCTATAATAAAGCTGTTCCTGTTAAAACTGCCTAGCAGGAAGCATGATTTCCTTTGTTGATATAATTTTATTCATAAGTACAATGTTTCCCTATTTTGTCACCATGCACACAGACATAAAGCCCTTACTTTGCCCCAAATGGCCCATGCTGGATTAGGATCATGGGCACTGATGGGGCTACAGGAGAAGGATAGAAGTGAGCACCCAATGTTGGATCACCCATCTTGATGGAGGGGAGCAGCCTAGGCATGCTGTAATAACCATAGTATGACCCTGGCTACTTCTGTGCTGCATAAACAGTAAATCACTTAGCAGGGAAGTTTGTGTGCAAATACACATGCAGTTCCTGTGGGCAACAATTGTGAAGCTGGGAAGGCTGGTATTAGGAGGGCAGGAGTTAGGGCATAATCCCCAGCAGACGTATGGTGCTGCACAAGAGTCCTTGATCTCCTCACAAATCTAGACAGGGGTTGGATAGATCGTGGGGGGAGGACAAAGCTGGTCTTGCAGGGCCAGTGAATGAGGACAGGAGCTGCTGGCAAGTGATTGTCAACTGCAGGAGTAAAAAATGTCATTCTGTTTTGCACAGCACTGATATCTTACATAGCACTGATATCGTACATAGCACTGATATCGTACATAGCACTGATATCTTACATAGCACTGATATCGTACATAGCACTGATATCTTACATAGCACTGATATCGTACATAGCACTGATATCTTACATAGCACTGATATCGTACATAGCACTGATATCATACATAGCACTGATATCGTACATAGCACTGATATCTTACATAGCACTGATATCTTACATAGCACTGATATCGTACATAGCACTGATGTCGTACATAGCACTGATATCTTACATAGCACTGATATCGTACATAGCACTGATATCGTACATAGCACTGATATCATACATAGCACTGATATCTTACATAGCACTGATATCGTACATAGCACTGATATCTTACATAGCACTGATATCTTACATAGCACTGATATCATACATAGCACTGATATCTTACATAGCACTGATATCTTACATAGCACTGATATCGTACATAGCACTGATGTCGTACATAGCACTGATATCTTACATAGCACTAATATCTTACATAGCACTGATATCTTACATAATACTGATATCGTACATAGCACTGATATCTTACATAGCACTGATATTGTACATAGCACTGATATCATACATAGCACTGCTATAGCTGTGATAAATACACAAAGTAATGTCACTAATCATCTTTCCACAGTGTAAATATACTAGTCCATCTTTAATACATGTCTTGTGGACCTTTTCTATCCAAGTCTCTGCTATAAATGGACTTAACCTGCAGGGTTAACACAACTGCCGAATTATAAATAGTGTGAGGTTTGCTTGTGTGCAAGTAAATGAAGTTATTTACCATTGCCAAAACATTCAGATATTCTGAAAGTTTTGGCATTAGGGTTAGCAGTGTGTGTGTGTGTGTGTGTGTGTGTGTGTGTGTGTGTGTGTGTGTGTGTGTGTGTGCACGCACATCCATGTACACATGCTTGCACAAGTGTTTGCAGGCTACTGATAGAGTAAGAACTAGGTAAGCAGATAGATGTAGTGTTATGTATATGTGGCTTTGTGAGGTATGTGTATGTTAGTGTCCTGTGCAGTGATACTGTAAGGGAAAGAGTTTTTCATAAGGTGATGTGTAGGCTGAGAGTTAGGGGCAGTGTCAAGGCTATTGTTAGAGTTAATATACATGAGTAGTGTGGTATGGGGTGGGGCATTATACACCCCAAAGTATAGCTGGGTGCTGCTGACTTTAAGTTAAATGTTCAGTGTCACTGGTGTCAAGCATCAGCTCTCATTATCAACTGACCATTTAGGTGTATCGTCTTCATCAGAATTCCACGTATGCTGTTACATGGGGTTTGTTTTGAGTAGCATTAGTTTACTGCTGGGGAAAAAGAAAAAAACTTTTTTCCTCAGGTAAACATGACCAGTCCTCTTCAGCATTTCCCCTTCATTTCTTGCCTCATGGTGATTCTCCCTTCAAGTCTACTAAGGCTTGGTATACCTTTTCTCTCCCCTGCCCGTCTACGGCCGTTATTCAACTATATGGCTTTTTGGGGCAGATTTGTCTTATCCTGTGAAGAAACTCAAAACTCACCTGCTTTAAACATTAACTTAGTTAAAGTTCCATCACTGAGCTGATCTTAGACTAGTCGGTGCATGTGTAGACAGAGCAACTCCAGCTAGCACAGGACGTATTGCCCACTATGCTTTATTCCCTCCATTTCCCAACTGCTACCGTCCTCACTGTCTCTATCCATCCAGAAGCCTTCAAACAGTAGCACTCAGCTCAATCATATCATTTCCATTATAACATGCCTCTTTCCTTGCATTCAGTACAGTACATGCCACAAACTTCAAAGCCTTTCCTCCTTAACTAAGATGCTCCAAAACCATTTCATCCATGGTGGATCAGTCTTGATATATCATGCATTATGCTTCATTCCTCCTCCTCCTGTTAAATTAGTAACTTAAAATACCTACCCCAGACAATTTCCTGTAAATTCTCACTATCTGCATAACATTTCACTTTTTCTAACATGACATCTTTCTTACTACTTTGCACTTCCTTATACTCTATGTTAACTCTTCTAAACACAGTTTCATAAATACCATAACACATCTGACCTCAACATCACCCTCACTTTCCATAGGATATGTACCTCTCCACAAACACAGCTATGTTTCCATCTCTGTTTACTACCCACAACCATTCACTCTTAAAGCAACATAACTTTTAATCTCCTCCTGCTCCTCACCTTCCTTCTAGTGCTTTCCATTCAGACTGTATTCAAGGCATAACCATACTTGATCCTGTCCCCTCTGAAATCCTCATAACATCACATCCAGCTGCACCCTTCACATATTTCACCCTCCTCACCCATCATGAATACAACACTGGACGAAGGCATATCTGTGAATATGGCCTACCTTGACTTGGTCAAGGCCTTTGACACAATCCCCCACTCAGACATGATTGAAAACTCACCCAGCTGGAGGTCAACCCATATACTATCAGGTGGGTTGCAAACTGGTTCACCGACAAAACATATAGAGTCAAAATAGGGGACTCCACCTCTACCAACAGACCTGTTACCAGTGGTGTTCCACAGGGATCTGTGCTGGGTGGCCCCTATTGTTTGGAATCTACTTCTTAGAAGTATAGGCAAAAATAAAAAGGTCTATGAGTGACACAATTTGCTGATGTCTGCAAACTGGGATTAGTCATTGAGTCCCCAGATGATGTCAACACTCTACAAGAAGGACATACACAAACCAATGATTGGTGCCAAAGTCATGATCTTAAACTCCATGCAGAAAAATGCATTATATTCCCTCCCTTTTAATTTCTCCAAATCTTCTGGGTTTCTAATACCATGACAGAATGGAACCCATTGCTCAGAAAAATATGATTAAAGTTTCTGAAATTAGTATTGTTTCAGTCTTTTGTGTTAGTCAAAAGTGCTCTTTGCAGCACCCACAATCTGCCCAGTAATGACTCCTTCTGTAATTCGTAGAGTTACACGTGTTGTAAGCATATCTAAATATGATTGTAGACTCTTTTTTTATAAGACCTGTTGCTCTTACTACTATTATATATATAACTATATGGTTATCTTTCTTCCACATTGCTCTTTTCTGCCTGCAAATCCTGACATTTTATAACTTTGTGTCTCTCTGTATGCATGACACTGTAGTCACGGGTGTGGCAGTTTCAATGATCAGTGCTACTTTTGTCTTCTTTTCTTGGACCACTACATCCTGTTTTCTAGCATCTATGTTTTGATCTGTTGGTAATGGTTGATCCTATGTGATGTAGACCTCATCATTTTGGGTGGTCTAATAGTTAAGGTGTTTGCCTTACAAACACAAGGTGCAGAGTTTGAGTCTCACAAGGGATAATTGGCTAGGCTTAAAATGGCTCACAAGGGCAGTTAGTCTAGTACTAATCTATGAACCTATGATGCTTTGTGGCTCATGTTGCCAGTGTTTTTCAGCCACTTGAATACCATAATGTTTGTACAATCCCCAGTGCACATTATTATGCCTTTCAGTATACAGTCTTTCTGCCATTGGTATGTCGCAACCAGCAACAAGGTGTGCAACTGTTTACAATTGTGTTTTGCAAAACCTACATTGCTTTATATTCCCCTTTGACTAAGGCAATGTCCCTGTAGATTACCATATTAATAACAACACCCTAAGCTCTAAATAAGTGGTGAGAGATTTGGGCACACAGGTTGACAGCAACCTTACTTTTGATCACCATGTCACCACTGTGGTAAGGAAGGCCTTCTGTGTTGCTCACCTCACAAGCAAGGGCATAGCTTCCAGAACAAAAGAGGTTATAACCCCTGTACTCTTCCCTCATCAGACTAATAATAGAGTACAATGTTCCCTTTGGTGTGTACCTAAACAGGCACCTACATCAACTGGAAAGACCTCAAAGGTTCCTCACAAAGAACATTCAGTGTCTTCAGCACATACCTTATGTGGACAGACTGAAACCACTGTCATTATACTCTGTATGATATAGACTACTCAGAGGTGACCTGTGCCTTGCATACAGAGCAACCTCTGATCCTACCTTAATGGAAATGCTGCACATTTGTAAGTCAAATTGTACATGATTCACTCACTTTAGAGACCTTAAACTAGCATGTAACATCAACAGGACTTGCTGGAGAGACAGATATATCTCCCAGAGGTTGCCTCTCCTCTGGAATAAACTTTCAATACAGGTTAAACAGAAACCCTCATTAACCCTTTTTAAGCATAACTTGGACAGTTGGATAGGAAACCGCAAATTCACCCTAGGGGTTTTACCTGTGTCCCTCTTGATAGGGGCAGTTGGTGCTAATTTAGATCTTCTTATAACACAAACCATATCTCTAGTCCCTTAAGGGAACAAAGGTTGAACTTGCCTAGGCTTGTAAGGGCCATAGGGCCATTAGCCTAGTAACCTTCTCTGAACCTATGAACCTATTGTATCTTCCACTGGTTACCACAACAGTACTGCCCTCTCATATTTCTATCCTCAAAAGGTAAGTCACAACTCCCTTTAAGCCCAAGTGTTTTCTCTTTACTATAGGACTTACTACTCTTATCAATAATTTCCTTGTCCACAGATATCTCAGATCAAAAAGAGACCCCCAATGGGACCCACCAAACATCTACCTCTTAAGCCTGACTAAAACAAATAATTACTTAAATTGTTCTCCTAAATGCTGGCAATATGAAAAAAAAAACACTACAGCTTGACTCTTTTCTTATTACCCCAAAAACAAAACAAAACAAATACAGGGGCTATAACCATGTCCTATACAAAAGAAGAGACTCCCAACCTTACTCACCATTTTATAGGATACAGCTGCACCTTCAATAGTTACCCAGGCAAAATGCAAGGAGGTAGTACTCTCTTCCTAACAAAAAATAGCTTAAACATTTCACTTATACCACAAGGTGTCAACACCAATGACACCAACACTACCTGGCTACTAACTGATCTTACCAAAAGGTATATCTTGCACTATCTTACCTCCCCTTTCTTAGCAACTGCAACAAATTCAAACTTCTACTCTGTCAAATCCTGCTATATACCAAACTCTCTAAAAATATTATTACCCTAGGAGGAACTTCAATATAAACCTCCTTGGTCTACACAAGTCAATCATTCAAGGCAATTTAATCAACATAGGTCTTACCCAGTCAATACAAGAATGGGCCAGACCAAATTTCAAATCAGGCCATCACACCGTTCCAAATTCCATCATTATAAACACCCATATTAATATCTCTGCCCTCTCCTGTCCACCCCACCCATCTTTTGGTGATCGCAGTTTCATTACTTTCTTCTTCTTCCACACAATCGAAAAAAAATGTCACCAAAATTAATCAAATTTCACTCCAAAACAGCTCAAACATCAAAGCTCTTCACAATGACCTAACAAAAAATATGGCTTTTTAACGAATGTAACTGATCCTAATATCACAATCAACACCCTCACCAAACTTCTACTCCACCTGCAAAATAAACACTTTCACAAAATCACCTGTCTTATAAAACATACAATGTGCCACTGAGTAACCCAGGAACAATATGCACAACTCAGACTTGTAGGCACTTCATCAATGGAAAAGACCCCACTTCTAAGAAAGCAAACACTATTTACATTACTATAAAACCTTGCTCAAAAGACCACCAGAAGAAACAAAACCATGCACCTTCAATCTACCCAAAATCCAATGCTAGCAATCCAAAACAATTTTAGTAACAAGATGTCCTCTACAAAAAAAACTCCACTCCTTCCTCCTCTCCAAATAACTTCATTATAAAATTATCATGCCTTCCCCCTCTGTCCTAAAAAAACATTCCACACAGACTCTTCCCCCTAAATGTCCTCCCTTCAAATCTCCACTTTACTTCATAGTCTTTACAACAAGTGATATAACTGACCAAATCCTCTTCAATGCCCCACAGACTCTGACAACCTACAGCCTTGTTGTAATACTCTGTGCAAAGGGCACCTACTCCTTCCAATTAAGTTAATTTATAACTTGTTTCTGAACCAAAACATTATGCCTGTTCTTTGGAAGCATGTTTTTATCAAATAAATCCTTAAAGCCAATGACAAATTTTCCTCATTCAAACCACAACTGAAAATCCACCTAAACAACTCACGGTTAATGTTTTTAATCTTAATATAACCTTCCCTTTACTTTCCCTCTGTGACCTCATCATCTATTCTAGCCATAGAAAGGCCCATTGAAATAATCATGAGAGTCTCCTGTGTAAATAAATTATACATACTAAAAACATGTTTTAAATAATTCTGTCTAATATCAACTATTCCTAGAAACTGGTTTCACCTCTACATTCTGCTGTTCCACTTCTACATTCTTCTGTTTTGTCCAAATGTTAATATAAGAGCAATGTGCAAGTTGTCATGAATGAGTAACACATACATATGCACTTGTTTTATGATTTTGTTTCATGTATTTCTTAATATTTCTTTTTTCATGACTGTTTTATATATCATTGCATCTCTGGAGTGTTGTTTTCCCAGGTCTCAACAGAAAAACAGTTCAATGTTCAGTAGGACTTTCCCAGTAAAGAAAGGCAAACAAAAATAAATAAAGTTCCTAAGCACACCACTACTACCAATTTTCAGTCCATAGCCATCCTTCCTACTTCTGGAAAAATCTTTGAAAAAAAGTATCTACGCTCAATCATCTGTACCTTTAGAAAATAAGAGAGTGTTACTTCCCTCCCAACATGAGTTCTGGCTTAGAAGAGGTACAATGACAGCTTGATATAACCTAATAGATTAATCCCTATGTCACTCAATGGGTTGCCAACTGGCTTACTGACAGAACCCACACTGTAAAAGTAGCCGGCTCCAAATCCAGCTTCAGACAAGTGACAAGTGGAGTACCTCAGGGATCAGTCCTGGAACCGCTCTTATTTGGCATCTACTTCTCTGAAGTACAGGCCAACACTAAGAGACTCAGGCTAACAAAGTTCACAGCTGACTGCAAACTGGGAGCCATTACTGAATCCCCAAATGATGTGGATATTGTACAAAAGGGGCTTACAGAAACAGATGCTTGGTGCCAGAGCCATGGGCTCAAGCTCAATGCCAGGAAATGTACAGTTATCCCCTTTGGGGAAAAAACATGCACCTGTGAATTACCACATAGGTGGCAGTACACTAAACACTGAAAGTGTGATAAGAGACTTAGGGACACAGGTGGACAGTGGTCTCACCTTCGATAACCATATTTCCACAACAGTCAGGAAATCCTTCTATGTGGCACATCTCATCATTAAGGGCTTTTCATCCAAAAAAAAAAAGGAGGTCATTGTCCCATTGTACTCATCCCTCATTAGAGCCATTATAGAATACAATGCCCCGTTTGTTATGTACCCCTCAAAACATCTGTAACTGGAAAGACCACAGAAATACCTCACTAAAAGAATCACAGACCTAAAGCAGATGCCCTATGCTGACCGTCTTAAAAAAAAGAAGTTATGTACTCACCATAACGTTCCATCTGAGTAGGTAACTTCATTTGTCAGCAACCTGTGGGTATCGGATCTGACCTGGATCCGAGCTGGCAGCTTTCCAAGCTAAAGATCTGAGCTCCAAGCTCCTCCCCCTTTCCCATAATACCCTGCTACCTCCTTCCAGTCCTCAGATCGCGTTTGCTCAATTATACAATTTCACGAAGACAAAACAACAACCTGAAACATCCTATCCTAATGAATACCAAAAGCTGAAATCATTCTAGGATTCAGATAACCAAAAAACTATGTTAGGGAGAAGGAGGGGGGGTCGGTTGTTGACAAATGAAGTTACCTGCTCAGATGGAACGTTATAGTGAGTACATAACTTCTTTATCTGAAGGAGTTAACTTCATTTGATCAGCAACCTGTGGGACAGAGTCCCCAGCTACCAAAAACTTGGGAGGTCCTCAAGGAAGGATATTCCGAAGCACTGCAGAGCCAAAAGCTGCCCTTCCTCTGGATATTAAATCCAATTTATAATGAGAGAGGAAGCCCAAGTAGCCACAGAACAAATGTCATCCAAGGGAACTCTTGACCAGAACGCAGCAGAAGTAGCCATAGAACGGGTAGAATGAGCATGAACCCCTAAGGGCTCTGGCAGACCAGATATCTTGTATGTGAGCAAAATGCAGTGAGAAATCCATCTAGCTAGAGTCACCTTCGACACTGGCTTACCCAAGAAGGGCTTCGCAAAGGAAACAAAGAGCTGCTTTGACTTGCGAAAGCCAGCTGTTCTGTGCAGGTAAAAGCGCAATTGTCTATGAACATCTAACAAATTAAGTTTGTATTCCACTTTATTCTGATAGTTAGGGAAGAAAACTGGTAGATTAATGGACTGATTGATGTTCACCTCGGAAGCCACTTTAGGTAAGAAGGAAGGGTTAGTCCTGAGAGATACTCTGTCCTTATGGAAAACAAGATATGGGGGTTTAGTACAAAGGGCCTGGAGCTCTGACACCCTTCTAGCTGAGGTAATAGCTATCAAGAAAGCAGTTTTCCAACATAAGAATTTTAAATCAACAGAAGCTGCAGATTCAAAGGGGGTCCAGTTAGAGCCTGAAGGACCAAAGTTAGGTCCCATGGGGGAACAGCGTTCCTAATAGGAGCTCTCAAAAGAAAGGTGCCTTTCAAGAAGGTCTTACAAATCTTAGTGGAAGCTAAAGGACTAAGATTGTCTCCAATGTGAAAATGGGAAATGGCAGCCATTTGAACCTTTACAGTAGAAGAACTGGCCCCTTGCTGAAAAATATGAGATAGGAAATCAAGTACTGCTGGAATGGGAGCAGTGAAAGGATCAAAATTCCTATGCGAGGCCCAAATGGAAAACCGTTTCCATTTGCTGTTGTAAACCTTCCTGGTAGAAGGCTTATGTGCCGCTATCAGGATGGTTCTAACTGCAGACGAGATACCGGGAGTCCTGGCAACTAATGGAACTGGATCAACCAAGCTGAGAGCTTGAGGTCATCCAGATTCGGAGTTTCTAATCCCGAAGGATGACAAATCAGATCCGGGATGGGATCTAAGATCCAAAGAGGAGCTATAAGATGAGACCGTAGGTACGGGAACCTGGTTTGACGAGGCCAGAATGGGGCTATGAGGATAATCTTGTTCCCCAACCAACGAGCTTTCTGTAAGAATTTTGTCATTAATGGAAGAGGAGGATAAGCATAAAGAAGACCGGATGGCCAAGCATGAACTATAGCGTCTCTGTGGCTTTCCCTCGCGGGGATTAGAGCGAAAAACCTGCTGCACTTCGCATTTGAAGGCGATGCAAAGAGATCGCAGCAAGGCTGACCCCACTTGCGGAAGATCTGTTTCACTACTAAGGGGTTCAGAGACCACTCGAAAGATGAGAGGATAGTTCGACTCAGCTTGTCCGCTAGGATGTTGGACCGACCCGGAATGTGCGTTGCTAACAGAAAACGGTTGGTGGATATCGCCCAATTCCAAATTCTCATGGCCTCTCGGCAAAGAGGGTAAGACCTGGTTCCCCCCCTGTTTGTTGATGTACCAGACCACTGACAAGTTGTCTGACTGAATTGCAATAGTCCCTGGAGGGAGAAAGGCATGAAGAGCTTGCAACGCTAGAAGCACTGCTCTCATCTCCAGAACATTGATATGCAGAACGGTCTCTGTCTGAGTCCACGTACCCATGCAATGCCCCCCCCACCCAAGGCGAGAGGTGTCCGTGGTTACCGTGGCTTGGGGTTGTGGCATTGTGAATGGTCGTCCTTCCCGAAGCTCTCGAGATTGGAGCCACCATATGAGGGAATTTCTGCAAACTCTGCTGATGCGGATCGGAGAGTCCAACGGGTGTTGAAGGATGGACCACTGGACCTGCAAAGTCCACTGGAAGACCCTCGTGTGCAAGCGAGCTAAGGGCGAAAGGTTGATTGCTGCTGCCATGGACCCTAAGGCTCTCAGGACTAACTCTGATGATGGGGCTGGAGATTGAAGGAATGCTAGAACGTGAAGGGTTAAGCTGCGAAGTCTGTCTGACGTCAAGAAGGCCTTGGTCTGAAGCTTGTCTATTCTGGCCCCTATGAAGTCCAGGACTTGAACTGGTTGAAGGGATGATTTCTTGTAATTTATAGTGATCCCCAACTGGGAGCATAAGAGCAGGAAGCAATCCCTGGCTGAGCAGAGTAGATGCCTGGTGGAGGCGGCAAGGAGCCAGTCATCCAGATAAGGAAAAAACTGTATTCCCTGAAGCCTCAGGTGGGCCGCTACAACTGCCATGACCTTGGTGAACACCCTGGGGGCTGTGGTGAGGCCGAATGGTAGGACCCTGAACTGGTAATGACTGGCCCCCAACCGAAAGCAGAGAAACCTCCTGGATCGCCTGTCCATGAGAATGTGGTAGTACACATCCTTGAGGTCTATGGAGCACATCCAGTCATTCTCCTGCAGTAGGGGGAGAATGGATTGAAGAGTGACCATCCGGAATTTCTCCTTGGCAATGAAGAGGTTCATTGTAGAAAGGTCGAGAATTGGTCTTAAGTCCCCCGTCTTTTTTGGCACCAAAAAGAACCTGGAGTAATTACCTAACCCGGACTGGTCTGGGGGGACGTGCTGGATGGCTCTTTTTTCTAGCAGCTTCTTTATTTCTAAAGCTGCAGCCTCCCTCTGTCTGAGTGGAACATCGGGGGAGGCGCCTCGATTGAGGGGGAAGATTTATGAAGGGAATAGAGTAGCCTCTAGATATTATTCAAAGCACCCAGCGATCTGTCGTGATGGACTCCCATTGTGCCAGGTGCTTTGAAAAATGCCCCCCGACTGCCTCCAGAGAGGAGCAGTCGGTCAACCCCTCAGGGCTGCTGCGTGGGTCAATCGGAAAAGGGTTCCCGTGACCCAAAATTCTTTGGCCCCCCCCTTTGCCTCTGGGCAGGCATCCACCTTGTCCCCATCCGCCTCTGAATGATGAAGGGTCCGGAGCGTAACGGGACTGCTGAGACTTCCAGAACCACATCTTCTTTTGTCCTCTCTGGTTCCTGCAAAAGGACCTTTGAGGAGCCGAGAAGCGGATTCCGATGACAGACAGCGTCTTCCCGTCTTTCTTGCTCTGGACCAATGTATCGCAGATGATCCTGCCAAACAAGGTAGAACCTTTGAAGGGAGCGTTCGCGAAGGACGCCTTGAAGGGTTCCGCAAAGTTGCAAAGTCAGATCCAGGTGTGACGCCGTAAGGTGATGCCTGATCCGCTGGTTCTAGCGGCCCCCTCCATGGCATGGGAGAGTAGCCACATAAACGTGTTCGATACAGATTTCAGAGTGGCTATGCGAGTTGAGAAGGTCCGTTTTTCCTCGGCCGACATGGACTCAGGGGGACACTTAGCGTATTCCTTCACCAGATCCCGCTGAAGCCTAATCACATGGGCCAAGTAATTCAGCGCCCTTATGGAAAAGGTAGCTGAAGCAAACATCCACTTTCCGATACGATCCATCGTCCGAGACTCCTTATCAGGAGGATGGACCAAGGAACTATCCTGCGCCAGTTCCTTCTTGGAGGCAGCCGCCACCACCATGGCATCTACTGGGGAACCTTTACTCCACAGGGGGACTAAGGATCTTATCTGGTCTCCTGGGGATTGGCTCTACAGTGTCCGGCTCCTTCCACACCCTGGTAGTAATGAGGTCTACCAGGGGGTTGGCCGGAGGGGACACCCAAGAGGTAGATGTGCCTGCGTCAAATGCATCCAGAAACACGACTCATCCGAGAAAGGCTTTTGGGCTAACCACCCCCCTTTTAGGCGTAGCATTTCCATAATATCTCCAAAGGAGACATCCTCGGGGGGTGACCTGGGGGAACCTTCCCCTTCCTCTAAATCGGTGTCTTCCATGAGGAACTCGGGGGAGTCCAAGTGCCTCCTCTTACACTTGTGTTTGTGAGGGACCTCCTCAGCGGGACTGTCCGAGGACGGCTCACCAAACAGGGTCATGTTCCTCCAGTGGAACTTGCTGGGGTGTCAACGCAGGCTGTCCCTGGGGCCGGATGATGGAAGACAAGCCCATCTGCGAGGGAATGGTGGCTGGATCCGTAGCACGAGCAGGGGGTCTCAAACCTCTCGAGAGAACCCTCTCCACCACATCGAACGCCGAAGGTGAACCACTCTCTCTGGGTTCCGTGAGCAACACCCTCGGATCCGACGTGGGGATCGGCGTCGGAGCCGAAGCGATTGGACCCGAAAGGGAAGTGTGCTCCGACCGCAACAGAGCCGAAGACACACTTACCCCTTCGGATCCAATGCACGGCTCTCGGCCCCAAGATCTCGGATCTGAAAAGGGATCCGACAAACTCGAGGGCATGGCCGGCGTCGAAGTAGGAACTACTACTGGCACTAATTCCCAGACTCCGAGACTACTCGGATCCGACGGCTCCGAAACCCAATAATGGATCGGAGAAGGAGCTATGGGGGCAGAAAATGGGGCTGAGCTCCCTCCTGGATGGGGGGAGGCAGGAGCACTCCCATCTGCATCTGGGCTTGGAGAAAGCGACGCATCATCCGGTCCATGTCAGCGTCTGAGAGGCTTCGTGTCGACCTAGAAGAGGCCGCTGAAGCTGGCCGGGAAGGCTGCTGCGACAACCTCGAAGATGGCCGGGGCTCCTCCTCCGGCGAGAAATGTGGGGAACGGAGCCAAGAGGGGGAGGACCCGGGAATCTTCAGGGGAGAAGAGAGCTGTTTAGCCAGCGAGGCCGAGGGGTCTGAGTCGGCCCACCGCTTGTGGCTCCTATGTTTCTCTCTATCCCTCTCTCTCTCTCTCTCTCTCTCTCTCTCTCCTCTCTTTTCTCTTGGAGTCCTTCTCTCCCTGGGAAAAGGTGGGAGGTTGAGTCCCAGCCAGGGGAGATAGCACAGCTGGGTGAACAGCCGCAGCCGCGGCTGGAGCCACTGAGGGAGAGGAGGAAGAAGCAGAATCTGTGGGTATAAGACCCGCCAGGATCAGCTTGTTCCTCCTATCCCTCAGAGCCCGGGGGTTAACGGCTGCACAAATATGGCAGCCCGATGATAAATGCATTACCCCCAGGCAAAGAAGGCACTGAGTGTGGCCATCGGCTGGCGAGAGCTTATGGCCACACTCAGAGCACTTGGGGAAAATGGCCTTAGGGCCTTCGGTCATACCAAACCACAACCACACACACACTTACACACAAGAATAAGGGGAGGGAATATACTAAAACTAAGCTAGGCTAATGGGTTTAAACAATCACAAACACACACCTCTCAAAATTTTGCAAAAGGTCAAGAATTTATCCAATACTCACTACCTAACTGCCAATAGCTCGTAACTCGTGCTTGTTAAATCCACGGCAAATGAGATCTGAGGACTGGAAGGAGGTAGCTGGGTATTATGGGTAAGGGGAGGAGCTTGGAGCTCGGATCTTTAGCTTGGAAAGCTGCCGGCTCGGATCCAGGTCGGATCCGATACCCACAGGTTGCTGATCAAATGAAGTTAACTACTTCAGATCTCCAGCTATACTCTGTCGCATATCGTCTACTCAGAGGTGATCTCTGCTTAACATACAAGGCCATGTCAAACCCAGAGCTGTTGGACATGCTACACTTAAAGAAATCCCAATCCCTCAGAGACACATGCTCCAGGGATCTAAACCTTGTCATCACAATGAACAAAACATGCTGGAGGGCTAGGTTCCTGACCCAAAGACTCCCCAGACTCTGGAATAGACTGCCCATACATGTCAAGCAAAGCACTTCTTTGGCCCTCTTCAAAAGGAACCTTGACGACTGGATGGGAGATAGGAAATTCACCTCGGGGATCACTTCAGTTGCCCTGCTAGAAAGGGGTCCAGGGAAGTAAATATTGTGGGAAGGAATAGCCAGGGAATTGTTATGGCTTGGTTTGTATAGGCCCTACAGCCGATAGCCTAGTACCAGCCTATGAACCTATGAAGATGATATTCTGCAAAATTTGGATAAAGGCTGCCTTACAGGGGATATCTTCATAGGTCTTACAAAGGCATTTGACATTATAGATTACACTCTCCTTACTTAACTCCTTCATACAAGCAGGAAATATCAACCAAGCCATGCCTCAGGTTTAAAAACTTACTAAGAAATAGGAACTGTTCCTTTTCGGGTCTATATCATATGATTGAAGTTCCAAAACTTCGAATTACTAAAGGACGAACTTTAATGACCGAAGTCTCAGAACCTCAAACACACATAAAAAAAGTAAAAACAATAAAAAAAAAAATAAATACTCCTGCACCCCCCAAACCCCCCCCGCTACTTAAATATACCAACTCCGAGATCGCACTACAGTGCAGTAAATGGAAATCTTCCCTTTCCGTGCTGTATGACAATCTCCGTTACATGCTTCGAGGTTTTACAACTTCGATCATTAAAGTTCGTTCTTTAATGATTCGAAGTTGTAAGACTTCGATCATATGATAGGAACCCATTCTTTTCAAATAGGTGACTCAATCTCATCTACAGATCTTTCTATAAAGGAGTACTTCGGGGTTCCATCCTCTTACCAGTATTATTATCCTTACTCAACTACAATCAACCAAGTGACTTACCACTTCCTCCAGTCAATATTTATCCTGATAAGGGGTCTATAGATTCAGTCCATCACTAAAAATCTTTAAAATAAACAACTCAAACAAAATCTCCTGCTCCTGGCCTTCTGATTAGTTAACAAACAGTTTATTCTTAACACTTAAAAACTAAAATAATGATATTTGGACATCAAAATAAGCTATTCTCAGTACCAATGAAATGGAAAATATTTTTCTGGGACTAAACTCCTCTCAAAAACACTAAACACTTCAGATACATACGGATTTGCTTAGATCAACAACTAAGCTTCTAGCACCATGTAGAAGTAATTAAGATCAAAGTTAGCTCCCAATTATTCTGAGCTAACATATATATCTCATGTCTTCTACCCAGAAGGAAGAACAGCAATTGACAAAGGACTTTTCGTCATCCTCCTAGAATAAGACTTACTTAATCACGTCTACTAATTCTACTATCACAATTAGTCAACTAGTCACAATTCTACTAAGAATGGAGTATCCCTGCAAACTGCTACCAACAACCAGAGCAGTGTGAAGGGGCCGGCTGCCCTGAGCAAATGCTGTCAGGTGGTGAGCCTGTCAGGTGCCCGTGGTGGGTAAGTACAGTAATGACTGTATAAATTAATGCTGATACTGCATTTCCAGTTAAGGCTGAAGTGCCAAAGTTATGAGTGTTTGGTGATTTAACTACAGCCAGTCGATTGTTACATTACTGTCAAGCACAGCTTGCAACAATTGCAGAGGGAAGTTACTTTTTTTTGTCTTCAGCTTTGGGAAGACTTGTTTTTTCAAATTTGAATTTTAGTTCAGGGATCTGCACAGGGCAGTTGATGACCTACCTATGTCTCTGGCAAATGCATTTTTATATTCAGCACAATGGCATCGAACATAAAGCTGCAGTCAACTACTGGAAAGAGCAAAGTGGCTCCCAGTGTTACAAAGCACCCAACTATTCCTAAACTCATTAATATATAAACTACTTTGTTCTACAAATTATATTATTCTTCACTATTTGTCTCACCCACTGATCCTCCACCTACAGCCCAAGGTCACATCACTCATCTCTTTTCTCCCTTCAGATTACACTTACCAGGCTTCATTATATAGTCCACAGCTTCCTGGTGTTAGTTCTCATAATGTAGGAAACAGCTTCCTGCTGAAATATCAGAACTTACAATACTGAGTTTCAGAAAGCCAAAAAAAAAAGACCACGAATGTATGGGAAGAGCAAATATTGAATGTCACACTTCTCTGTTAAACTTGTTTTCTGCTGTGGGCTAAATACTCCAGCACCCCCCCTATGTTCATAGGTTGGTACTAGGCTATCGGCCCTAGGGCCTATACAAGCCTAGCCATAACAATTCCCTGGCTATTTCTTCCCACACTATTTACTTCCCTGGACCCCTGTCTAGCAGGGTGACTGAAGTGATCCCTGGGGAGAATTTCCTTTCTCTCATGCAATCGTCAAGGGTCCTTTTGAAGAGGGTCAAAGAGGCACTCTGCCTGACATGTATGGGCAGTCTATTCCAGAGTCTGGGGAGTCTCTGGGTCCAGAACCTATCCCTCCATAATGTTTTGTTTATCGTGATGACAAGGTTTAGATCCCTGCAGCATGTGTCTCTGAGGGATTGAGATTTCTTTGTAGCATGTCCAACAGCTCTGGGTTTGAGATGGCCTTGTATGTTAACCAGAGATTGCCGCTGAGTAGACGATATGTGACAGAGTATAGCTGGAGTTTTTAAGGCGGTCAGCATAGGGCACCTGCTTTAGGCCTGTGATTCTTTTAGTGAGGTATTTCTGCGGCCTTTCCAGTTGTTGCAGATGTCTTGAGCGGTGCATACCAAATGGGGCATTGTATTCTATAATGGGTCTAATGAGGGATGAGTACAGAGGGACAATGACCTCCTTTCTTCTGGATGAAAAGCCCTTAGTGATGAGGTATGCCACATAGAAGGATTTCCTGACTGTTGTGGTGTTGTGGTTATCGAAGGTGAGAACACTGTCCACCTTTGTCCCTAAGTCTCTTATCACACTTTCAGTGTTTAGTGTACTGCCACCTATGTGGTAATTCACGGGTACATGTTTTTTCCCAAAGGGGATAACTATGCATTTCTTGGCATTGAGCTTGAGCCCATGGCTCTGGCACCAAGCATATGTTTCTGTAAGGCCCTTTTGTAGAGTATCCACATCATTTGGGGATTCAATAATAGCTCCCAGTTTGCAGTCATCTGTGAACTTTGTTAGCCAGAGTCCCTTAGTGTTGGCCTGTACTTCAGAGAAGTAGATGTCAAACAAGAGATGTCCCAGGACTGACCCCTGAGGTAGTCCACTTGTCACTTGTCTGGAGCTGGATTTGGAGTCGGCTACTTTTACAGTGTGGGTTCTGTCAGTATGCCAGTTGGCAACCAATCAAGTGACGTAGGGATTAATGCCCAGCTTAGTAAGTTTATGATTCCAGAGTGGGGATGGTGTCAAAGACCTTGGCAAGGGCCAAATTGGCTGTGTGGACCACCTTACCCTCATCCATGGCTCTGGAGACTGATTCAAAAAAGTCAATCAGGTTCAGGAGACAAGATTGGCCCTTCACGAACCCAAATTGGGTGGGGTCCAGTTTTTAAAGGTTGCCAATGTCTTTGTTTATAAGTTCCATGATAATACGTTCCATGGACTTGCAGATCAGGCTCGTCAGACTAACAGGGCGGCAGTTCCCGGGATCCAAGGTGGATCTCCCCTTGTGGAGTGGGATAATTGTAGCTGTGTGCCACTCAGTGGGCATGAAGCCTGAGGTGAGGCTATGATTAAACATGACACTTAGGTGAGGTGTCAGTTAATTTTGAAGTTCATGTAATACACAGCCCGGGATGTCATCTGGCCCCATGGATGCTGTATTCTTAGCTTTGGAGAGTGTGTTTTATACCTGTGTGGCTGTTATTACCAGAATTTGGCAATCATCCGGTATTGAGATGGGCCGTTTAGGGGGTGAAGTTGGCACTGAATTGATCTGCCAGGATATTGGCAATATCCTTGGGATCAGTATATTTAATGCCATTCTGTTTTAGCTCAGAGCAGATCTGAGCATTGCCATTTAGATTCTTGACATAGTTATAGAATGCCTTGGGGTTGTCTTTGGAATCTTTGGCAATTTTATTTTCATAACTAGCTTTGGAGGATTTTATGAGCGATCTCAGCTTCTTACTGAGGCTGATAAGGGAGTTTTTTGCATCCTGGGATTTTCCTCTTTTCTGCAACAGTTTCTTCCTTTTGTTGTAAAATTTGTTTATGGCAGGGGACCACCAGATTGGCTTCCTTTTTTTGGAGGAGAGCATCTTGGTTCTATTTGGGATGGCACGATTCATGCATGGGTGGATGTGCTCGTACAGTGCCTTAGTGTAGGATTCAGCAGTTGAAATTTCAGTTCCTGTCTGCATGGGTGTCATGAAGTTTGTTACTTCTGACTTGAGTAGCATGAAGTTGGCTTTGGAGAAGTTTTTTATGGAGGTTTCCTTACTGGGGTGAGGAGGTGGGATGTGGATGTTAAGGATGATTAGCTTATGGTCAGGCCCCTCACATTCCCCCCTAAAAATTATATATACTAAATCTGAAATTGCCAGACCTATGAAAAAGGGAATATTCCTAGAAATGACAATCTCCAAGCCCACATTTTCAGCCATTTGGTCTCCACATTATGGGAGGCTGCATTCAGAATTCTGATATTTCAATTGGTTACCATAGGAAACACCTCCTACAGAACTAAAGTGAATAACCCCTTGGATAAATTCAGAACTCACCTCAAAAACTACTTACACAAGTGATACTTTTGCAAATGCTTTATGAGAGGGCTATAACATAATATACACCTTCATAAGAGAGTTATAACAAAATATACACTTTCACAAGAGGGTTATAAATGTAATATATGTATTTTCTGAAAGTTGAGAGGGTTAGGTCTATCTGAGTATACCTTACCCCATTCCCTGTCTTGAGAGCCCATCTACATTGGCATTGCTAATTCCACTGCAGTTCTGCACTGACATATATGCTTGCAACCCTAGGATCCATCTTAGCAACTTGCCATCTTGGTGGCTGGCTCTGTTTAACCATGTTAGAGGATTGTGATCTGCCACTACAGTGAATTTTCTTCCATACAGATATGGCTGAAGTTTCTGCAGTGCCCTCACTATGACTAGACATTCCTTTTCTACAGCTGCATAGCATTTCTCCCTGGGTTGGAGCCTACAACTGAGATAAACCACTAGGTGCTCTTCTCCCTCTGAAGAGATCTGGCTAAGTACAGCCCCTACCTCATGGTTCGAAGTATCCACTTGCACAACAAATTCTTTGCTGTAATCTGGAGTGGCTAACATAGGGGGTCCTCCCAAAGCTTCTTTAAGCTCCTGGAATGCCTGCTCACATGCTGGGGTCCACACTACCTTATCTGGCCTGTTCTTCCTTGTCAGGTCTGTGAGGGGAGCAGCTATGGTACTATAACTAGGGCCAAACTTTCTGTAATACCCTGCTTTTTGGTAACAGGTGCAGGCCATGCCTGAATGGCTTCTACTTTGGTAGGTTCTGGCCTGATCTTACCATTCCCCTCTCTATGTCCCTGGTAGGAGACATCTGCCATACTCACCTGACATTTGCTGGGCTCAGTGGTCAACCCTGCCCTCTGTAGTTTGCCTAACACCTCCTTGACATGTTGAAGGTGCTCTTGCCAGGAATGGCTGTAGATGGCAATATCATCTAGGTAAGCAAGGACAAACCATCCTGCTCCTGCTAGGATATGATCTACCAGCCTCTGGAAAGTTGCTGGGGCATTTTTCATCCCAAAGGCCATCTTTGTGAACTTATACAAGCCAAAATGAGTCACAAAAGCTGATTTCTCTCTAGCACTGGAAGTCAAGGGCACCAGCCAGTAATCCTTGTTAAGATCAATAGCTGTAAGATACTTAGCCCCACCCAGCTGCTCTAGGGCCTCATCTGTCCTAGACATGGGGTAAGCATCTGACTCTGAGTGACTATTTAATTTCCTGTAGTCCACACATAACCTGGTGCTGCCATCCTCCTTTGGCACCAGCACCACTAGGGAGGGCCAGGGACTGTTGGACTATTGAATTACCCCCTAGTTCCAACATTTCCTGTATCTCCTCCCTCGGAGTCTGTTTGACTTTCTCAGGCACCCTATAAGGGGCCTGCCTAATAAGCCTTTGGGGTCCTGGATCCACCTGGTGCTGCACCAGGTGGGTGCACCCTGGTTTCCCAGTGAACATGTCCCCAAACTCCTGCAACACTGCTCAGCTTTCTCGAACCCGGGTAGGAGATAGCTGCTAGGACACTGCTACCCCTTCCACTGAGGTGTCAGTCTGAGCCTCACTGAGGAGATCAGTTACCAAGTCTCCCTCAGACTCCTCCTGCAACCCACTGCAAATACTCAGCACAAGGGCCTCCCTATCATGGTAAGGTTTCATCATGTTAACATGGTACAGTTTGTCCCACTGCCTTCTGCCTAGCAGTTCCACCATGTAGTTAACATCACTTATCTTTCTTACCATTTTGTAGGGTCTCACCAAGCTGTTTGCAGCTTGTTGTGTCTGACAGGAATGAGAACCATTACCTGCTGCCCTACAGCATACTCTCTAGCTCGAGCATTCCTGTCATACCATACCATACCTTTTTCTGTTGTTGGGCTTCTGCCAGGTTCTCCTGGGCCAAGCCTATGAGTTCCCTGAGCCTTGTCTGAGGTTTAGGACATATGCCACAACAGACTCCTTGTGAGATTCACACTCACCCTCCCACTCATCACGAATTAAATCTAGAGGTCACCTCACCCTATGCCCATACAACAACTCAAAGGGTGAAAATCCTGTGGATTCCTGGGGAACCTCTTGGTAAGCAAACAGCAGATGGGGCAAATATTTGCCCCACTCCCTCTTAAACTGGTCTGCAAATGCCCACAGCATGGACTTGAGTGTAGAGTTTATCCTCTCAACAAGACCATTAGCCTGTGGATGGTAGGGAGTGCTCTTCAGGTGCTTCACCCCACAGTACTTCCACAGACAAGCCAGCAGGTTTGACATGAAATTGGTACCTCTGTCAGTCAGTATTTCCTTTGGGAAACCTACCCTGCTGAAAATCTCTAACAAAGCATTTGCCACATTTTGTGCTTCAATGGAGGACAGAGCCACTGCCTCAATGTATTTTGTAGCATAATCTACTACCACTAGGGTATACATTTTCTCTGTGGAACTTGGGGTACTCAGAGGCCCCACAATATCCATAGCTACCCTCTGAAATAGCTCCTCAGTCACAGGCAAAGGCATCAAAGGAGCTCTCACCTTGTCTCCTGCCTTGCCTACCTTTTGGCACTTCTCACAGGCCCTGCAGTATCCTGTTACATCTCTGCTCTGGAAATTCCAGGCCAACAGAATTTCTGCATAATACGTCTCTTTGTACGTTTTATGTCCATATGATCTGCAAAGAGAATATCATGGGCTGTGGCTAGAAGAGCCATATGGTAGTCTCTAGGCACTACCAATTGCTGTACCCTCTCACCTTTTAGCTCCCCCTCAGGCATCCGCTCTCTATACAGTAACTCTTTGTCCCTGTATACAATTTCCCCCTTCCCTTGAGAATCAGGTGCCTCACTAGCTACCTGCCTCAGGCCTTGCAATGTAGGGTCTGAGAGCTGAGCCTGTCTCAACTCTCTCTTTGTAACCCTTCCCAGCTCCCCTTCTACAGGAAGTCTGGCATCCTCTGACAGTGCTGCCTCACTGTTAGATTGGGTACTACTAAGCACTTCTACCTTTGCAGTCACTCTGTCCAAGGGAACATCAGTACCCACAAGCAGCTGTGGCTCATATTCAGTCTCATTTCTACAGAGTAGCTCCCTCCCTGAAGTACCCACCTCACCAGTCCTGACTGCAAGTATGCAGACTGTTTGGGTCTCCCCCAGGCTACCAGACCCACATGCTTGTCTCCTAGCCTGACTGCGTGTAACTGCATAAGCACATGGTACTACCTCATTCAAATCCTTCCCTATCAGGACATCTGCAGGATGGTAGTTCAGTAGCCTTGTTGTCTCAAGACAACCTACTATTGGCATTTTGTCTTCTCCACTTACTGGCTCTCTCACCTTTTGCTCCCCGCCTTGCCTTCGAGGACATCTGTATGCCACATGGCCCCACTGGTTGCATTCAAAACAATTAACCCTAGGTTCTGGATGTGTACCTGGACTAGTGGCTTCCTTTGCTACTGGCAGATTCTGTTGGGGGAGTCTGGGCTGCCCACCATCGGTTCCTTTAGACCCATGAGCAGTACTAGTGGCTCCTTTCCTGTGCAGGGATGCCCTGCTTGCTAGGTATAGGTTTCCCTTCTTCCCCAATTCATCTGAAGTAGCACATTGTCTATCAGCTAACCAGATCCTCATGTCCTCAGGCAAAGTGCTAAGGGCTTGTTCCCTCTCCAAACGGTCTGCCAGCCCTTGAAAAGTGGTGACCTGACATCCACTCACCCACCTATGAAAATAAGTGTTCAGTTCAGCAAAATATTCACACACACTTTCATCTGCCTTGCATCTATGCTCATGAAACTTTTTCCTATACGTTTCAGGTGTTAGCCTAAAGAATTCTAACAAGGAGTTCTTAACAGTAGTATAATCAAAACATTCCTGATCAGAAATTGTAGCCAACACAGTTACAGCTTTACCATGGAGTAAGGGGGTCAGGAACCGTACTCATAGCCTTTGGTCAACATCATATTGTTTACATACTCTCTCAAACATATGAATGAAACTATCAAATTTATCCCCCTCTTTAAACTTTGGCGAAGAGTCAGCATCTCCTTTTCCTGCTGCCTCTGCCTCTGCCTCTCCTTTTCCTCAGCTTCCAGGCATAGCCATTTCTCATTCTCCTCAGCCTGCAACCATCGCAGCTTCTCCTTGTCCTCACTCTCTAGACGCCTCAGTCTCTCAGCTGCTTCTATTTCCAAACTCCTGGCTTCCAACTCAAGTCTCTTTAGCTCCAGTTGGATTTTTAAGTCCTCTGCAGAAAGGTTGAGATGTCCATTCTCTGAGTGTGGTACATCTCCACTGCCAGTCTGATCATCCTCCTGGTTGCTGTTTTCTGATGCAGCTGTGACCAAGGCTGCAATCAGGTCTTCCTTAGTCAGGTTTCCATGCACCAGTTCCCTAGCCTGGAACATCTCAGCCAGCTGGCTCCATATCAGCTTTCCGTACTCCTTTGCTGACATGCTGCCTGCTCTCCCTGACTAACCAAGCTAACAAAAGAAATAAAACAATTGTGATCTGAACTGTGAGTATTCACTGCATGGCTGATTTAGAGCACAAAAACACTTTCAGTGATCACTGTACACAAGCTACAGAAATTCACACTACCCACACCACTACAAGCCAATTAGTATTTGCCAACCAATTAATATGTGGTGTGGATATCCCACCACTGTTAATTAGTATGTGACGCCCGTGCACTGGCCCAGCAATCAAGGAGCCTCAATCCTCACCACTAACACCAGTGAGGGGCGTCCATATAGGGAAAGGATAACAAATACACACACAGTTCTAGCCATTAACTCTGGCCTCAAAACAACTGGCAGAATGCCTCCCTCTAGAAATCTCGGCTCCGAGTTTTAGATCGAAAAATTTCACAATGCTTGACATCAGCTTTGTTACAGCAGAGTGCACTGTTACATTTTTTGAAGTTCCACATCTAACAGCATTTTCTTCCAGCCTGCGGCTTATGTTAATATTTACAAATGACAGAATTATCTAAAAAATTCTATCTGGCTAGGCTGGCAGCCTTCACCTATCTTCACAGTGGAAATAAAATAAAGTGATCATATTTAGTAGATTTAGTAATACGTATGTCAGTCAGACTGAGTGATGATTCACAAGGACAATTTAAGGCAATTTATTTATAGACAATCTGCTGTCAATATTGGGAAAAGCATATTACCAAAAAATGTGTGTGAGAAACCAAAGCAGTGCTTCCACAGAAGGCATCCGTGTACCTTTATGTATATCTGAAATCCTATTCAAAAACATAAAAAGTCCTTTCACTGGCATTATGCATAAAGAAATCAAGTCATTTACTTTTAATGTACCACTGAAATGTATTAAACATTTTGAAATACTGGTCATCTGTCATATGTAATGCTATGTTGTTTGTGTCAAGCCAGGTGTTCTTCTACGGCAGGACTTTGTGTGTCTCCTATGGGATATGCAATTGACAAAATATTTCTTGAGCAGGAGTATATTACTACTTGAACACTTATTGCAATATTCTTCATTTACACGCCTATGCCAGTGTTGGTGATGATAATATTGACAAACTTAATTCACAACAAAATGGTCAAATGTCAGTGAGCAATCCTTTCTGTACTTACTATCAGTGCTACTTAATATGCATTGTCTTTTTCATTCAAAGCTAGTATACATGTCTAAAGTGATATACATATTTTTGGTGCTTATTCAAGATTCCATAAGAAGTGACGTGCATTATTTCAGTTTTGTGTATAACAGGGATGATATTGCCATGTTACTTTTTTGCTGAAGCCTTTCCTCTCTGCTCCTGCTGACCACCTGATCCAGTGCTACAGCTATCAACAGTTCTCACTGCAAGGTGAGTGCAAAGTGTAACATTCACATCATCTAGTCATCCATCAGGATAAGAGCAATCCTTCCTTCCCATCATGTTGCTTGATCCCTTCATACAGTCTGCTTCCTCTACCCATTCCTCCTTCTCTGACCTTCTGGTTCAGAATGGCCCCATTCCATCTCTCTGATAACATGTCATAGCTATATTTTATGGTCCATACTGAGAAGAATACTAGCTGATGTAGTCTTCTAATGATATCCTTTGTACTATATCACACACACATGTACTATACCTCACACACACACACACACACACACACACACACACACACACACACACACACACACACACACACACACACACACACACACACACATATGACACACGCACATGCACGAACGTGCACGCGCACACACACCTTTGTGGTGGTTTTACTGTATAGCCTCCTTCTCGCATACTGATGTCTATTCTTTGCAGAGCCACAAGAACTAATATTTTTCAAAGTGTAGCCTCTTCAGGGCATTGTAGAGTGAAAGTATTACTTTATTCCCTATGAGTATAACACTGCATTTTTTTGCTGTTGACAGTGCTCTCTCGCACTATTTCTTATGGTCTACTCAGGGTATGAGCAACATCCAAAGTGCTTTTCCTTTTCTTTTACTATAAGTTCTACCCCAACAGCTAACAGTTCACACCATGGGTGTTGTGGTCCAAGCACAGTACTTTGCATTTGTCAAGGATGAACCACAAATGTCACTTTTCTGCCCATTCTGTCAGCTTCTTCAAACCTTTCCTTAGACTCTGCCTCCCTATTGTCTTCTGCTACACTGATCACTGTAGCATCAGAGAAGAGGATAGTCAGGTTCTCTATGTCCCCAGCTATGTAAAAGATAAATACACTAGAGAATATTTGAGCCAGAGCTGACCACTGCAGTACCCCACTAGTCACATTCTGCACTCCTGACATAGTCTAATGCTTACCACCAAGGATTAAGTCTATGAGCTATTAATGAGCTGCTTCCTGTTGTACACTGCTTGGTGCTTACCACTGAGGATTAAGTCTATGAGCTATTAATGAGCTGCTTCCTGTTGTACACTGCTTGGTGCTTACCACCGAGGATTAAGTCTATGAGCTATTAATGAGCTGCTTCCTGTTGTACACTGCTTGGTGCTTACCACCGAGGATTAAGTCTGTGAGCTATTAATGAGCTGCTTCCTGTTGTACACTGCTTGGTACTTACCACTGAGGATTAAGTCTATGAGCTATTAATGAGCTGCTTCCTGTTGTACACTGCTTGGTGCTTACCACTGAGGATTAAGTCTATGAGCTATTAATGAGCTGCTTCCTGTTGTACACTGCTTGGTGCTTACCACTGAGGATTAAGTCTATGAGCTATTAATGAGCTGCTTCCTGTTGTACACTGCTTGGTGCTTATCACCGAGGATTAAGTCTATGAGCTATTAATGAGCTGCTTCCTGTTGTACACTGCTTGGTGCTTACCACAGAGGATTAAGTCTATGAGCTATTAATGAGCTGCTTCCTGTTGTACACTGCTTGGTGCTTACCACTGAGGATTAAGTCTATGAGCTATTAATGAGCTGCTTCCTGTTGTACACTGCTTGGTGCTTACCACTGAGGATTAAGTCTATGAGCTATTAATGAGCTGCTTCCTGTTGTACACTGCTTGGTGCTTACCACAGAGGATTAAGTCTATGAGCTATTAATGAGCTGCTTCCTGTTGTACACTGCTTGGTGCTTACCACCGAGGATTAAGTCTATGAGCTACTAATGAGCTGCTTCCTGTTGTACACTGGTTGGTACTTACCACTGAGGATTAAGTCTATGAGCTATTAATGAGCTGCTTCCTGTTGTTCACTGCTTGGTACTTACCACTGAGGATTAAGTCTATGAGCTATTAATGAGCTGCTTCCTGTTGTTCACTGCTTGGTACTTACCACCGAGGATTAAGTCTATGAGCTATTAATGAGCTGCTTCCTGTTGTACACTGCTTGGTGCTTACCACAGAGGATTAAGTCTATGAGCTATTAATGAGCTGCTTCCTGTTGTACACTGCTTGGTGCTTACCACCGAGGATTAAGTCTATGAGCTATTAATGAGCTGCATCCTGTTGTACACTGCTTGGTGCTTAGCTGCTTCCTGTTGTACACTGCTTGGTGCTTACCACCGAGGATTAAGTCTATGAGCTATTAATGAGCTGCTTCCTGTTGTACACTGCTTGGTGCTTACCACCGAGGATTAAGTCTATGAGCTACTAATGAGCTGCTTCCTGTTGTACACTGCTTGGTGCTTACCACCGAGGATTAAGTCTATGAGCTATTAATGAGCTGCTTCCTGTTGTACACTGCTTGGTGCTTACCACCGAGGATTAAGTCTATGAGCTATTAATGAGCTGCTTCCTGTTGTACACTGCTTGGTGCTTACCACCGAGGATTAAGTCTATGAGCTACTAATGAGCTGCTTCCTGTTGTACACTGCTTGGTGCTTACCACCGAGGATTAAGTCTATGAGCTATTAATGAGCTGCTTCCTGTTGTACACTGCTTGGTGCTTACCACCGAGGATTAAGTCTATGAGCTATTAATGAGCTGCTTCCTGTTGTACACTGCTTGGTGCTTACCACTGAGGATTAAGTCTATGAGCTATTAATGAGCTGCTTCCTGTTGTACACTGCTTGGTGCTTACCACTGAGGATTAAGTCTATGAGCTATTAATGAGCTGCTTCCTGTTGTACACTGCTTGGTGCTTACCACTGAGGATTAAGTCTATGAGCTATTAATGAGCTGCTTCCTGTTGTACACTGCTTGGTGCTTACCACCGAGGATTAAGTCTATGAGCTATTAATGAGCTGCTTCCTGTTGTACACTGCTTGGTGCTTACCACCGAGGATTAAGTCTATGAGCTATTAATGAGCTGCTTCCTGTTGTACACTGCTTGGTGCTTACCACTGAGGATTAAGTCTGTGAGCTATTAATGAGCTGCTTCCTGTTGTTCACTGCTTGGTGCTTACCACCGAGGATTAAGTCTATGAGCTATTAATGAGCTGCTTCCTGTTGTACACTGCTTGGTGCTTACCACTGAGGATTAAGTCTGTGAGCTATTAATGAGCTGCTTCCTGTTGTTCACTGCTTGGTGCTTACCACCGAGGATTAAGTCTATGAGCTATTAATGAGCTGCTTCCTGTTGTACACTGCTTGGTGCTTACCACCGAAGATTAAGTCTATGAGCTATTAATGAGCTGCTTCCTGTTGTACACTGCTTGGTGGTTACCACCGAGGATTAAGTCTATGAGCTATTAATGAGCTGCTTCCTGTTGTACACTGCTTGGTGGTTACCATAGAGGATTAAGTCTATGAGCTATTAATGAGCTGCTTCCTGTTGTACACTGCTTGGTGCTTACCACTGAGGATTAAGTCTATGAGCTATTAATGAGCTGCTTCCTGTTGTACACTGCTTGGTGCTTACCACCGAGGATTAAGTCTGTGAGCTATTAATGAGCTGCTTCCTGTTGTACACTGCTTGGTGCTTACCACCGAGGATTAAGTCTGTGAGCTATTAATGAGCTGCTTCCTGTTGTACACTGCTTGGTGCTTACCACCGAGGATTAAGTCTATGAGCTATTAATGAGCTGCTTCCTGTTGTACACTGCTTGGTGCTTACCACAGAGGATTAAGTCTATGAGCTATTAATGAGCTGCTTCCTGTTGTACACTGCTTGGTGCTTACCACAGAGGATTAAGTCTATGAGCTATTAATGAGCTGCTTCCTGTTGTACACTGCTTGGTGCTTACCACTGAGGATTAAGTCTATGAGCTATTAATGAGCTGCTTCCTGTTGTACACTGCTTGGTGCTTACCACCGAGGATTAAGTCTATGAGCTACTAATGAGCTGCTTCCTGTTGTACACTGCTTGGTGCTTACCACCGAGGATTAAGTCTATGAGCTATTAATGAGCTGCTTCCTGTTGTACACTGCTTGGTGCTTACCACCGAGGATTAAGTCTATGAGCTATTAATGAGCTGCTTCCTGTTGTACACTGCTTGGTGCTTACCACAGAGGATTAAGTCTATGAGCTATTAATGAGCTGCTTCCTGTTGTACACTGCTTGGTGCTTACCACCGAGGATTAAGTCTATGAGCTATTAATGAGCTGCTTCCTGTTGTACACTGCTTGGTGCTTACCACTGAGGATTAAGTCTATGAGCTATTAATGAGCTGCTTCCTGTTGTACACTGCTTGGTGCTTACCACCGAGGATTAAGTCTATGAGCTATTAATGAGCTGCTTCCTGTTGTACACTGCTTGGTGCTTACCACCGAGGATTAAGTCTATGAGCTATTAATGAGCTGCTTCCTGTTGTACACTGCTTGGTGCTTACCACCGAGGATTAAGTCTATGAGCTACTAATGAGCTGCTTCCTGTTGTACACTGCTTGGTGCTTACCACCGAGGATTAAGTCTATGAGCTATTAATGAGCTGCTTCCTGTTGTACACTGCTTGGTGCTTACCACCGAGGATTAAGTCTATGAGCTATTAATGAGCTGCTTCCTGTTGTACACTGCTTGGTGCTTACCACTGAGGATTAAGTCTATGAGCTATTAATGAGCTGCTTCCTGTTGTACACTGCTTGGTGCTTACCACTGAGGATTAAGTCTATGAGCTATTAATGAGCTGCTTCCTGTTGTACACTGCTTGGTGCTTACCACTGAGGATTAAGTCTATGAGCTATTAATGAGCTGCTTCCTGTTGTACACTGCTTGGTGCTTACCACTGAGGATTAAGTCTATGAGCTATTAATGAGCTGCTTCCTGTTGTACACTGCTTGGTGCTTACCACTGAGGATTAAGTCTATGAGCTATTAATGAGCTGCTTCCTGTTGTACACTGCTTGGTGCTTACCACCGAGGATTAAGTCTATGAGCTATTAATGAGCTGCTTCCTGTTGTACACTGCTTGGTGCTTACCACTGAGGATTAAGTCTATGAGCTATTAATGAGCTGCTTCCTGTTGTTCACTGCTTGGTGGTTACCACCGAGGATTAAGTCTATGAGCTATTAATGAGCTGCTTCCTGTTGTACACTGCTTGGTGCTTACCACCGAGGATTAAGTCTATGAGCTATTAATGAGCTGCTTCCTGTTGTACACTGCTTGGTGCTTACCACAGAGGATTAAGTCTATGAGCTATTAATGAGCTGCTTCCTGTTGTACACTGCTTGGTGCTTACCACTGAGGATTAAGTCTATGAGCTATTAATGAGCTGCTTCCTGTTGTACACTGCTTGGTGCTTACCACCGAGGATTAAGTCTATGAGCTATTAATGAGCTGCTTCCTGTTGTACACTGCTTGGTGCTTACCACCGAGGATTAAGTCTATGAGCTATTAATGAGCTGCTTCCTGTTGTACACTGCTTGGTGCTTACCACCGAGGATTAAGTCTATGAGCTATTAATGAGCTGCTTCCTGTTGTACACTGCTTGGTGCTTACCACCGAGGATTAAGTCTATGAGCTATTAATGAGCTGCTTCCTGTTGTACACTGCTTGGTGCTTACCACAGAGGATTAAGTCTATGAGCTATTAATGAGCTGCTTCCTGTTGTACACTGCTTGGTGCTTACCACCGAGGATTAAGTCTATGAGCTATTAATGAGCTGCTTCCTGTTGTACACTGCTTGGTGCTTACCACCGAGGATTAAGTCTATGAGCTATTAATGAGCTGCTTCCTGTTGTACACTGCTTGGTGCTTACCACAGAGGATTAAGTCTATGAGCTATTAATGAGCTGCTTCCTGTTGTACACTGCTTGGTGCTTACCACCGAGGATTAAGTCTATGAGCTACTAATGAGCTGCTTCCTGTTGTACACTGCTTGGTGCTTACCACAGAGGATTAAGTCTATGAGCTATTAATGAGCTGCTTCCTGTTGTACACTGCTTGGTGCTTACCACCGAGGATTAAGTCTATGAGCTATTAATGAGCTGCTTCCTGTTGTACACTGCTTGGTGCTTACCACCGAGGATTAAGTCTATGAGCTATTAATGAGCTGCTTCCTGTTGTACACTGCTTGGTGCTTACCACCGAGGATTAAGTCTATGAGCTATTAATGAGCTGCTTCCTGTTGTACACTGCTTGGTGCTTACCACTGAGGATTAAGTCTATGAGCTATTAATGAGCTGCTTCCTGTTGTACACTGCTTGGTGCTTACCACCGAGGATTAAGTCTATGAGCTATTAATGAGCTGCTTCCTGTTGTACACTGCTTGGTGCTTACCACTGAGGATTAAGTCTATGAGCTATTAATGAGCTGCTTCCTGTTGTACACTGCTTGGTGCTTACCACCGAGGATTAAGTCTATGAGCTATTAATGAGCTGCTTCCTGTTGTACACTGCTTGGTGCTTACCACCGAAGATTAAGTCTATGAGCTATTAATGAGCTGCTTCCTGTTGTACACTGCTTGGTGCTTACCACTGAGGATTAAGTCTATGAGCTATTAATGAGCTGCTTCCTGTTGTACACTGCTTGGTGCTTACCACCGAGGATTAAGTCTATGAGCTATTAATGAGCTGCTTCCTGTTGTACACTGCTTGGTGCTTACCACTGAGGATTAAGTCTATGAGCTATTAATGAGCTGCTTCCTGTTGTACACTGCTTGGTGCTTACCACCGAGGATTAAGTCTATGAGCTATTAATGAGCTGCTTCCTGTTGTACACTGCTTGGTGCTTACCACCGAGGATTAAGTCTATGAGCTATTAATGATCTGCTTCCTGTTGTACACTGCTTGGTGCTTACCACCGAGGATTAAGTCTATGAGCTATTAATGAGCTGCTTCCTGTTGTTCACTGCTTGGTGCTTACCACCGAGGATTAAGTCTATGAGCTATTAATGAGCTGCTTCCTGTTGTACACTGCTTGGTGCTTACCACAGAGGATTAAGTCTATGAGCTATTAATGAGCTGCTTCCTGTTGTACACTGCTTGGTGCTTACCACCGAGGATTAAGTCTATGAGCTATTAATGAGCTGCTTCCTGTTGTACACTGCTTGGTGCTTACCACCGAGGATTAAGTCTATGAGCTATTAATGAGCTGCTTCCTGTTGTACACTGCTTGGTGCTTACCACTGAGGATTAAGTCTATGAGCTATTAATGAGCTGCTTCCTGTTGTACACTGCTTGGTGCTTACCACTGAGGATTAAGTCTATGAGCTATTAATGAGCTGCTTCCTGTTGTACACTGCTTGGTACTTACCACTGAGGATTAAGTCTATGAGCTACTAATGAGCTGCTTCCTGTTGTACACTGCTTGGTACTTACCACCGAGGATTAAGTCTATGAGCTACTAATGAGCTGCTTCCTGTTGTACACTGCTTGGTACTTACCACCGAGGATTAAGTCTATGAGCTATTAATGAGCTGCTTCCTGTTGTACACTGCTTGGTGCTTACCACAGAGGATTAAGTCTATGAGCTATTAATGAGCTGCTTCCTGTTGTACACTGCTTGGTGGTTACCACCGAGGATTAAGTCTATGAGCTATTAATGAGCTGCTTCCTGTTGTACACTGCTTGGTACTTACCACCGAGGATTAAGTCTATGAGCTATTAATGAGCTGCTTCCTGTTGTACACTGCTTGGTGGTTACCACTGAGGATTAAGTCTATGAGCTATTAATGAGCTGCTTCCTGTTGTACACTGCTTGGTACTTACCACTGACGATTTAGTCTATGAGCTATTAATGAGCTGCTTCCTGTTGTACACTGCTTGGTGCTTACCACTGAGGATTAAGTCTATGAGCTACTAATGAGCTGCTTCCTGTTGTACACTGCTTGGTGCTTACCACCGAGGATTAAGTCTATGAGCTATTAATGAGCTGCTTCCTGTTGTACACTGCTTGGTGCTTACCACCGAGGATTAAGTCTATGAGCTATTAATGAGCTGCTTCCTGTTGTACACTGCTTGGTGCTTACCACCGAGGATTAAGTCTATGAGCTATTAATGAGCTGCTTCCTGTTGTACACTGCTTGGTGCTTACCACTGAGGATTAAGTCTATGAGCTATTAATGAGCTGCTTCCTGTTGTACACTGCTTGGTGCTTATCACAGAGGATTAAGTCTATGAGCTATTAATGAGCTGCTTCCTGTTGTACACTGCTTGGTACTTACCACCGAGGATTAAGTCTATGAGCTATTAATGAGCTGCTTCCTGTTGTACACTGCTTGGTGCTTACCACCGAGGATTAAGTCTATGAGCTATTAATGAGCTGCTTCCTGTTGTACACTGCTTGGTGCTTACCACTGAGGATTAAGTCTGTGAGCTATTAATGAGCTGCTTCCTGTTGTTCACTGCTTGGTGCTTACCACTGAGGATTAAGTCTATGAGCTATTAATGAGCTGCTTCCTGTTGTACACTGCTTGGTGCTTACCACTGAGGATTAAGTCTATGAGCTATTAATGAGCTGCTTCCTGTTGTACACTGCTTGGTGCTTACCACCGAGGATTAAGTCTGTGAGCTATTAATGAGCTGCTTCCTGTTGTACACTGCTTGGTGCTTACCACAGAGGATTAAGTCTATGAGCTATTAATGAGCTGCTTCCTGTTGTACACTGCTTGGTGCTTACCACCGAGGATTAAGTCTATGAGCTATTAATGAGCTGCTTCCTGTTGTACACTGCTTGGTGCTTACCACCGAGGATTAAGTCTGTGAGCTATTAATGAGCTGCTTCCTGTTGTACACTGCTTGGTGCTTACCACTGAGGATTAAGTCTATGAGCTATTAATGAGCTGCTTCCTGTTGTACACTGCTTGGTGCTTACCACCGAGGATTAAGTCTATGAGCTACTAATGAGCTGCTTCCTGTTGTACACTGCTTGGTGCTTACCACCGAGGATTAAGTCTATGAGCTATTAATGAGCTGCTTCCTGTTGTACACTGCTTGGTGCTTACCACCGAGGATTAAGTCTATGAGCTATTAATGAGCTGCTTCCTGTTGTTCACTGCTTGGTTATGTCTGCCTTTATTTGTCTACTGTGTGAGTATGAGCAAGTCACCTAAGCAGAATGTGCTTTGGGAAATTCAGCTAGGCTCTTCAAGGGTCCACTCTATCGCATACTTAGTAACTACTTGTTAACACTCTCCCTCTCACCAGAGCTTTCCATGTCCTACCATTCAATCATCAGTAGTTCTCATCCTCGGCCTTCATCCTACATCAGCCTTCATCCTAACTCAGCCCCCCTCATCCTTCCTCCAGGCTGGTCAAACAGTATGATGCACAGGAGGCACTCCAAGTGCAGTTAACTGCTGACAAAGCACCTATTCAAATCATAGCTAGCTACAGACCCCCAACCATAACTCAGGACGCCCACTTCACCTATCTGGTCTAACTTGAACCCATCAAGATTCAGCCCTCTACCCTGATCCTGGATGACTTTAACTACCCAACCATAGATTGGAAGACCTATTCTAGCCCAAACATGAATGCCCAGAGATTTTTTGACTTCGCAAATGCTAATGCCAATGCATTGGGTCAGCTGGCTGACACCACCACTAGAGGTGAAAATATCCTGGACCTGGTACTAACCAACATGAATAGCCACAGTAGCCCCCTTACTGTGTCATCCTCCTTGGTAAGATTCGACCATAAAGCGATCACTTTCAAAGTCACCATCTCCCCTGACCCCTCTCCCTTGTCAGTGTTAAACAAAAACACTTTTCCAAAGCTGACTATTATCTCCTGAGAGCAGGTATAAACAGCTTCACAGCCACCATCCCTTCAGATGGAACTAGTGACAATGTCCAAGCCTAACCCAAAAAAACTACATGAGCACCTACATAGCTGTATGGACTCAGCAATACCTGACAGGACCAAATAATCTTCCTCAAGGAAGAGTAAACCTGTTTGGTGGACAACAGCAATAAACAAACTCTATAATAAAAGGGAAAAAAAAGCTGTCAAGGACCAAGAAGGAGCAGATGCCAAGCTGGAAGCAATCTCTCCTTTGTCTGAACAAGCAAATAAGGTCATTGATGAAATCCTCTAAGTCTAACTTCGAGTCCAAATTAACACATCCACTAAGGACAATCACAAGGCCTTCTTCACATATGTCTGCAATCTCAAAGGTAGCACCCAAATTTGCTCTGAACTGGTGGTCAAGAACACCACATACACAAATGCTGTAGATATAGCCAACCTGCTGGCAGACAGGTTCAGTGAAAACTTCACCCCCTGTCCCCCATCAGTAAACCAGGACATCCCCAACACCTGCCACCCTCCCTTCATCACCAGGGAGCAGGTCTTTAATGCCCTATCAAAGGCAAAAAATACAGTCTCCATGGGACCCGACAACATCCCTGGCTGCATCCTACACGAACACAGGCATGAGCTATCAGATCCATTAGGCACCCTATTCAGCCAAAGCCTGAGCACTGGCTTCATCCCAGCTGAACAGAAGACAGCCACTGTCATCCCTCTACACAAAGGTGGAGCATCCACTGACCCAGACAATTATAGGCCCATCAGTCTACCTAGCCAGTTCTGCAAGGCCATGGAACACATAATCATGGACCTTATAAACAAGGCCATTGGCAACCTCCAAACGCTTGATCCCACACAGTTTGGTTTTGTCAAAGGGAGATCATGCCTATTAAACTTGGTCAACTTCTTCAAAACAGTTCCAAGGCCATGGACGAGGGGAAGACATTATACGCCGCCTACCTTGACCTAGCCAAAGCCTTCGACACTATTCCCCACTCGGGTATAATAGATAAACTCTCCTCACTAGACATCAGTTACCAGATGCATGGCTAACTGGCTCACTGATAGAACCCACTCAGTCAAAATAGGGGAAGCCACCTCTTGTAGCAGACCTGTAACAAGTGGTGTACCCAAAGGATTGGTTTTGGTGCCCCTACTGTTTGGGATATACTTTTCTGAGGTGCAAGCCAAAACCAGTGGTCTGTGGCTGACCAAGTTTGCAGATGACTGCAAAGTGGGCACTGCCAAATTCCCCTAGTGATGTGAACATCCTGCAAGAGGGCCTCACCCAAACTAGTGACTAGTGCCAGGAGCATGGCCTCAAACTGAATGCCAAGAAATGCATCATTATCCCATTTGGGGAAAATGGTGTCCCTACTAATTATCACATTAATAACAATGTACTAAGCATGCAAGCAGTCATGAGGGACCTGGGCACCCAGGTTGATAGCAATCTGACTTCTGACCACCACATTGCCTCCATTGTACAGAAGGCTTTCTATGTGGCCCACCTCATACATAAGGGTATTTCATCCAGGAACAAGAAGATCATAACATCCCTGTACTCCTCCCTTATCAAACCCACTATCAAGTGCAATGCCCCCTTCAGCATGTACCTTGCCAAGCACTAGCAGCCGCTGCTGGAGAGACCACAGACGTTCCTGACCAGGAAAATCCAGGGTCTCAAACACCTGTCCTATACAGATGGGCTAAAAGTCCTGTCTGTCTACTCAGTCTCATACAGTCTACTCAAAAGTGACCTGTGTCTGGCATACAAGGCCATCTCAGATCCAGCCTTGATGGAGTTGCTGCATATCCATAAGTCAAAATCCACTTGAGCAACCCACACACAAGACCTCAACCTGGTCTGTGACATTAACTGAACTTGGCAGGATACATATGTGTCCCAGACACTCTCCCATCTGTGGAACAGACTCCTTCTCCATGTTAAGCAAGTACCTCTCTAGCCCTCTTTAAGAGGAACCTGGATGGGAAACAATAATACACCCCTGGGATCCTACCTGCATCCCTGCTGGACAAGGGAAACAGGTGCTGACTTTGTGGGAACATGGACAAAATTCTTGGCTAGTCTTATAAGGGCCTCCGGGCCAATAGCCCAATATCATCCTATGAACCTATGAACCTCAGCCTACATCCTACCTCAGCTCCTTAATTTTTCCTTTCAGATGCTAATGTGGGAATAAGTCAAAGGCCTTGTTTATGTCCTAGTAGACTGTGTCTGTTTGTACTCTCCTTTTACGTTCATCTGTAACCCAATCAAAAACATCCATCAGGTTTGACTGATAGCTCCTTCTGTTGATGAATATATGTCAATTCCTGTCTTGGAGATTGGTACCCACAAGGAATACTTCAATCACTTCTCTCTTTACAACTTTCCCTGCCACTGCTGTTATGCCTTATAATTAAATCTTTTCTTCCTGATATAATGTTATCATTCATTTTATCTTCTAGTCCCCTGACACTTATGTACTGGCCAAGTGATTTGCTGAGGATCTCCATCACAGGGTAGACCAGCATACTTGTCAGAGTCTTAAGGATTCTGTGAGGTAGTGCTTTATGCTTTCAAATGGCAGCAAGTTTCCTCTTGCTAGTCCTCTTGACTTACCTCCCTAACAATGTGACACCCTCCCCTTCATTGTGGTGTGTGTGTGTGTTTGTGAAAACAGAAGCAAAATGTTATTTCAGTACCTCTGCTTTTCCCATATGTTCATTGCTCGCTCTTCCATGTTTGCTTAGCGTGGTTAGATCTGTTCACTCCCTTCCACCTTCCTTCTGTGTGTTTGGGAGCATGAGAGAAACAGAGAAGCATGCACACACATACCCACACAGATATAGATAGACAGATACGTACATACATACATACATACATACATACATACGTAGATATCCATAGATATATATTTCATTCTCATCATCAACAACAACAACCCCTTTTTACCATTTTGGACATGGGGAAGAGGTGTCCCACTAACAGTTGCTGCCTCTCTTAATTCACTGCCACTGTCTTACCCTCTTCAAAAGTCATGTTTGACTGCCTCAGGTCTTCCCTCGTGCAATCTAGCTATTCCTTGGTTGAAAATCCATAATTCTTCTTGCATTTTTGTTGTCTCTCTTACATTTGCTTTATCAAACTTTTTGCTGTCTCACCATATGACCAAACACAGCAATCTGTTCTTCTTTACCTTCTTTGCAATTGTAGATACTTTGGCTTCAGCTCTAATGTTCTCATTTCTTCATATATCCAACACTGTTTATTCTACTAGCCACTCAAGACAGTAACCATATGAAATGCTGGCACCAGCTAAAGTGAGTCCTGAAATTTGTAGACTGAATGGCAGAAAGATAGGACTTTTATATACTATGACTGAGATGCTATTTCTCAGAATATTCCCTTTTCTCCAAGGTATGGCAATCTTGGAGTAGATAAATCTAATTTTGGGGGTGTGGGGGCTTACCCCCCCTCCGGCAAAAAGAAGTTTTATGGAGAAGAACAATTTTTAAAATTCATTCTTCTCATGTGTTTTCTGTCTTTTTTTTCAGCTTTTCAACACCTGGCATTTCAAGTGCCAATATTTCAGTTGGGAGCCAACTCAGAAAATTTGCCTCAATCATCTCAAGCTTCCTCAGCCAGTCTGGTTTCACTGCCCACATTTCAGTGCTATACAGAAGCACTGATTTCATGAATGCTTCATAAAATGTAAGTTTCAGTTTCTTTGGCATTCTTCTGTCATACACTAGCCTTGACATGTTTGCACAACTGGCTGCCGCACTCCAAATTCTAGCTTTGACTTCTACATTCATATTTTCCATTTCCTTAGTTGCACCCAACACATGTGAAGCTGTTAACTTGTTCCAATATTTTCCCTTCTAGCTCAACTGTCATTGTCTTTTATTCCTTTGCATTTATTGATATGACCAATGTCTTGTCTGTACTCAGTTTCTTCTTGTTTGCCTTTCAGTTTGCATTCCAGTCCCCATCTTTCACTGAAGTTCTTTTTCAGAGTCTGCATGCACCATCTTTGTTATTCATCCACTCCGACCTGTTTTCTGGTGTCTGTCAACAGTATGTAAAAGATTGGGCTCATACCTCAATCATGATGCACCCCCGCTCCCACCTAGAACCACTATATGAGTGCAAACAATTGCACTTATGTCACTGGGTCCTTATGCATAGCCTACACTAAAACTACCAATATTTTCATAAGTTTGAACCATCGCAGATTGCCCAAATTATCTTTCTTAGGAATGTGTCATATGCTTTCTCCATGTCTAAGAATGCCCAGTTGAACACTTTGCCCCCATTTCTAGCTTCTTTTCCACTATATCACATTGCAGACATTGGGTCAATTGTAGTGCGTTCTGATTCAGTTCATATTTGCTCATCTTCCTTCTTATTATTTACTACTCTCCACCTTCATTTATAAATCTCCATCTCCAGCACTTTCATGCAGTGTGATGGGAGTTTGATGCCTGTATATTGTTTGTAGTTCTAACTTTCCCCATTGCTCGGCTGGCATTTCATGCCATCTTTCTTTCACTTTTAACTACCCTACTGTCTCCTGCAAGCAAGCCTCTCTCGTGTGTTAGAGCCATTGTTCTGCTGTTTCACTGTAATTTCCATATACTTTAGCAGATTAAGGTTGCAAAATTATAAAAATCACCCAATGTGAATTCAAGTAACACCTACACTAGTGCTACTTAACGCCACCAAACTCATTTGCTAATTCCTTCCAGAGGGGGTCAATTCTCCAGTAAAAAGCTACCCTTTCCTCTGTTTTGGTCATTTTTCTCACTCTCACTTCTTTCTTCTTTCCTTGCATCCAGTTTCTGTAGATATTGTACACAGATGCAACCATTTGTACTATACATATAATTCATATTCGTTATGTTTTTGTTTTGTGTTTTAAAGAAGTTTTAGGCTGTCTATAGCCTTGTAGTATGTAATTGCTTGACTTTTACGTATGTCAGTTTTGTTTTGCTTTCCTTTCCCAGATACAACATAGAAATGTAATGTGGATCAGTACCCCAGCTAGGTTAACACATTTTAAATAAATAAATGATTTGTTTTTCAGTGTATCATGTCATTTCATCTCTGGTCTTCACAGGTACATGCCCCATGCTTAGGTGGCAAGATAATGCAGTAATTATTGTTACTGAATCACAGTTCAAATATATAGGGTTCTGTCTTCTCCTGTTTATGTTATTTATGTAGAGCTGCGTATTCTACCACTGTCATCCAGGGTTTTATAAAGAAACTCTAGTTTCTTCCCAGCTCCCAATGAAATGCTGCTAAGGGTAATAGTATAAGAACTGCCTTCACATTTCTACTATGGAGATTTTTGCATTTGTCTTCCCTGCAATGGATCATTTGTCTCAGTTCAACTAACCAGTTCAAATAACAAAAAAATGGCACAGCTCGGGAGATGAATCTTCCGTTTAATACCAAAACTTAAAGCGCTTTTCGTTTGCACCAAAGCAAACTTCTTCAGAAGTGGAAAATTACTTGCTCACATCGCATTTAAAAACAAAGTGGAAGTGACGTTTTAAAAATCACATTTAAAGCAACATTGTTACTTAAAACTATACACAAATACTACTTATATTTAAAACAGTAACACTAACTTCCGAAACCAATGAACAAGTTAATTAATCAAATATAATAAATGAATATATAAATATAACTTTAGTACAATAAATTATACTTTAAAAGTTACACTAAATATTACCTCACAATCAATGAAGCTTAATAAATAAGTTTGATAAAATATATATATATATATATATATATATATATATATATATATATATATATATATATATATATATATATATATATATATATATATATTCAATCCAAATAAACTGCCACAGGAGCACCAAACATTAAATGAAGGTCAAGATGTGCACATATTAATTTACACATTTGTAGATATTAAAGCGGAATGTCAAAGCAACTACATGTCTGAAAATAAATCACAAACACAAGTGCCACCTTTCACCATCATCTGCTTAAATTTTTACATTGCAATATGCAACTGATGGAGCATATATCATTAAGCCCTGGAAATTTGTAGGCATTCAGCCTTATCTGCCAAGCAAGTTCAAGTTCCTCTAAGTGAAGGGGGACTGGGCCACCCCTTAAGGGTTGGGATACCTGGTCAATTGCCATATATGTAAATCTGTGCCCTTGACATAAATAAATATGTTTTGCCAAGGCATTTTCAATTTTTCTTTAGAAATTGCATATTGGTGTTCGTACACTCTGTGGCGGAGCTTACGCTTCGTTTTCCCAATATAGCATGCTGGACAGAATTTACATCTAGCTAAATACACAACATTCTTAGACTGGCAATTGAATCTAAACTTTATCCTATACTGAACTTGGTCTATTGTAAAAGAGTTGGTGACTTCTATATACCTACAAATACTACAGGACTCACATTTAAACATTCCTGTGACTCTTGGAGTACCTCTACCATGTACTTCCAATATGTTTTTGAGATTCCTCCCTCTCCTGAAGGTTATATTGGGGGCATTACCTATCTTCTCTAACAACAGTGGGGTAACTCTCAATAAGTTCCAGTTCTTTTTTAATATGTCAGTCAACACATAACTGTCAAAGCTGAAAGCTGTAATAAATTTGAAGCATGGTTCAATGTTTTTAGCTATTAGACTACCACCATTAAGTTGGGTTTGGGTATCATTCCAAGATGGAGAATTATGAGTAGGGGATATATTCAAACAATGGGTCTTAACACTTAAAATACGGTTATAAACCCTGTCAAGTCTCTTATAACTTACTTCCTCTATAAGGCTATCTAGTAGGTTCTCTGGATAACCATGGCCCACGAACATCGACTTAAGGAGCTGGCATTCAACCAAGAAATCGCTCTGTTGTGAAATAATATGTGCAGCCCTTACCAGTTGGCCCTTCACAATAGAGAGTTTCTGATGGAAAGGATGGCAGCTCGAAAAGTGTAAAAAATCATTCGAGTAGGTGGCCTTTCTCTGGATACTGGCCTCAAAACAACCTTAGGTTCTATTTTTCACCAACCAAACATCTAGATACGCTATTGCTTCTGTATTAAATGCTGAGGTAAATTGGAGGAAGTCAGTAGTCTGGTTGAGGTAATCAACTAGTTCTATGCTGGCCTGGGAAGGACCTCTGAACAAGATAAAAATATCGTCCAGGAAACGGGTATAATGAACAATGGCACTGGTTAAATCAACCTTCTTGAAGATGAACTCAGTCTCCCAGTATGCCATGACAAGTTTAGCAAAGCTACCCCCACACGGCGAAACCATAGCAACCCCAATTCTTTGTAAATAGAATTAATTACCAAACATAAATAAATTTTTGGTCAGAACCAAATCAAGTAGTTCCATGACCAAACTAATTTCACTGTTGGCGGCCCCTTTCCTCTTCAACATCAGAGTAATGGGAGGGTGGCCTAATGGTTAAGGTGTTTACCTTGCAAACACAAGGTGCAGGGTTTGAGTCTCACAAGGGTAATTGGCTAGGCTTAAAATGGCTCGCAAGAGCAGTTAGCTTAGTACTAACCTATGATTTCACTAATCCATTCAATTCCCACAGTATGGGGAATACAAGTATAAAGATCCTTAATGTCTACTGTTAAGAAATTATACTCATCCTTATACTCAATTTTATCCACCTCTTCTAGGAATGACCAAGAATCCCTGCACACCTGCATCTCTGATTTCAAATACTTTTGTAACAAATTGTCAATGAATTTAGCTATAGGGTGCATGGGAGAATCACGTCCATCCACTAGTGGACGCATAGGTGGTTCATCCAAGCACTTATGTATCTTAGGGGTACCGAACAAGTAGGGAAATCTGGGGTAGGACATTGTTAAATAGTTGTATATATTCTGTTCAATTCTCCCCTCAATGAATAAATCATTGATGCAGTTTTTAATAAGCTGATATGCTTTATTGACCTCGGAGCGTGAACTAGACTGGTAAGCTGGAGAATCAAGGAGTGACTTCATACGTCTCTCATAATCAATGTTGTCAAAAACTACAAGTCCACCCCCCTTGTCTGGTTTGCATACACAAATATTTTGTGATCTAATAAAATCTAAGTAATCCTTTTCCTCTTTAGTAGTGTTGAATTTATTACCCTTCTTCCAGCTAATGTAAGGAATTTGCCTCACATCAAGCTCGCAAATCTGTTCAAACATTTGTAGTGCTGGATGTAAGGGGGGATTATAAGTGCTCTGTACAGGAAAAGTACTAACATTAGTTAATCCACTATTCTTATTACCCATTAGTAAAAATAAATTTAATTTTCTGACATAAAGTTAGATGTCAATAATTGTTTTGACTAAGTCCAGTTTTTGAGTAGGGACAAAGGTATGTCCTTTTGGCAACAGGTCAGCCATCTCTGGTGTGATAGTCACTGTTGAATAATTATAGACTTTAAAGTCACCTTTGTGGTTGGTGACTATTAAAGGACCAACAACCACATGGTTTGGCGTTACACAAAAGTCTTCGTTATGGTCGACCTGTAGAATAACTTGGTCATCTACCTCTGGTGACAAGACTTTAATAAGTTGAGTCACTTCCAGGTCTAGTTCCTCCATTTGCTGTTTTTGTTCCTCTTGCTGTATTGTTGGGGCTGCTTTTACTTCACCCTGGCCCCTGTGTGGTTGCCCTGCTGAAAATTCTGGTTGTGGGTAGCATTTGAATGAGACAGGGGTCAGTTGGATGGTCTAGAGGCATTCATCAGCCTCTCACTCCTCCTAACCTCAACTACTTCATTGAAATCAGGTTCACCAAGGCAGTCACTTAAATCGTCACCAAAAGGTGATAAATCATTACCCAAAGCGTCAAGGTTTTCTCTATTGTTAGTCAAACGTTTACTAGTGCCAAAAGTACCTGACTCCAGCTGATTATGTGTATGGTTTGATTTTTGCCACACCTCAGCCCCTGAAGGCATGGGGTAGGCTGTCCCGTGTTCGTATGTGAATAGGTCTCTTTCGAGTTTTTTTATTTTATTCGCTTTAAGTTTAAGCATATGCTGGTCAGTACTAGGGAAATACGATTGTACTCTAATTTGTAGCGGTCAATGTCTAGGTCGGATTTGATTTTGTTATCCAATTCCGTTATGACTTTGATCATTTCCTCCACCCATTTGTTATAGTGCTTAATGATAAGTTCAATAAGTTCTGAACCCTGTCTATCGAACAACTTAATAAGTTCTTGGTGGAACTCCGAGTTTGCCTCTAACCCCATAGGGAAATGGTGGCATCTCAAGCCTTTTGGCATTATTTTCAACTTGAGACATTCATGAAAGTAAACAATCTCAAGTTGTAATTTTTTCACTTTAAGTAGAAAAGAGTCAAAGTATTTTAAATTGGACATCAAGTCAGAAGCTAAACAGTTACCTCCTCCAGCCGGACCACTTGCTGTTCTCCCATTCAGTACACCTGATAGGATGAATTCATCCGCTATCCATGTAGTTAGGGATGGTACATTCGATGATAAATGCGACAGGGCAGAGGTAACAGCAGTAATTTACAAAACCAACAGAGAGCTGACCTGACTTATTCTACTTAGTTCACTCAACCTTGCAACTGGGTCATCTAATGCTATAAGCGGAACACCAATTCAGCAAACGGGTATCGCTGACAATCCATCGGAACCTGTGAGAACATCATGACCTGTACTTGATGGGCAGCCATTAGAACAGCAGAAAAAAGAAGTTATGTACACACCATAACGTTCCATCTGAGTAGTTCTACTTCATTTTTCTGCAACCTGTGGGTATACGGATCCGTATCAGATCCGAGCCGGCAACTTTTTTCTAACATCTGCTCCAAGCTCTGAGCTCCTTCCCTTACCCATAATGCCCTACCATCTCCTATCTTCCCTCAGATCGAGTTTGCTGCATCTAACAATATATATGCAACTCAACCCAATAACCAACCTGAAAACAGGATAAGGTCCAGGGGATGGAGGGAGGGAATGTTGCAGAAAAATGAAGTATAATTACTCAGATGGAACGTTATGGTGAGTACATAACTTCTTTATCTGAAGTAGTTAACTTCATTTTATCTGCAACCTGTGGGACAGTGTCCCCAGCTACTCCGATCCTGGGAGGCCCTTATGGAAGGATATTCCTGAGCACCGCATAGCCAAAGGATGCTCTACCCCTCAAAATCAGATACAATTTGTAATGGGAAAGGAAGGTATGTGAATTGACCCATGTCGCTTCTGCGCAAATATCGTCCAAAGGTACCCTGGACCAAAACGCAGCAGAAGTCGCCATGGACCTGGCAGAGTGAACCTTAATTATACCAGGAGGAGATAAACCTTTTGCTTTGTAAGCATGTGAAATGCAAAGAGTGATCCATCTGGCTAAAGAAACTTTAGAAATAGCTTTCCCCATAAATGCTTTGGAAAAGGAAACAAACAATTGGTCAGTCTTGTGGAAAGACTTCATTCTATGAAGATAAAAACAAAGTTGTCTATGAACATCTAGCAAATGGAGTTTGTATTCACCTTTATTTTGGAAGCTGGGAAAGAAAACGGGCAGATTAATGGACTGGTTTATGTTTGCTTCAGATGCCACTGTAGGTAAAAGGAAGGGTTAGTATGGAGGGAGACCCTACCCTTATGGAAGACCAAATACGGAGGCACAGCAGACAGAGCTTGAAGCTCAGAAACTCTCCTAGCCGATGTGATGGTGACTAGGAAAGCTGTCTTCCAGGACAAAAATTTTAAGTCCACTGAAGCTGCAGGTTCGAAAGGAGGAGCCACCAATGCCTGTAAAACAAAAGCAAGGTCCCAAGGAGGCAATGAATCCTTGACAGGCGGCCGTAGCAGAAAAGTACCTTTAAGAAAAGCCTTACACAGCCTAGAGGAGGCTAAGGCCATGTTGTCTTCACCAACGTGAAAACTGGAAATGGCTGCCAATTGTACTTTCACTGTGGAGGAACTAGCTCCTTGCTGAAAGATACCAGACAGGAAGTCCAACACCGCTGGAACAGGAGCTGTAAAGGGATCTATTTCTCTCTGTGAAGCCCAAATGGAAAAGCACTTCCATTTACTGCAATATAGTTTCCTAGTGGAGTCTTTAAGAGAGGCCACTAGAATAAGAAGTTATGTACCTACCATAACGTTCCATGTTAGTTGTCTTCTTCTCGCCTTCTTTCTTGATGGTTGGGTTCGGAGCCGATCCTCGGCTCCGACTCGGCCATCTACTAAAGCTCGAGAGCTATTTACTGGCTCGAGGCCTCCCCATATCCCACAATGCTTGGCGCTAGATACCCAGATCTTGTTTGGCACAGCTAACACCATAGAAAATACAAGGACACCTGTCCATACTACAAGGTTTTCCTACAGTACTAAGACAGAGGAGGACGTAACCAAGATAAGACTCAGCCAGAGGAAGAAGGCCTCAAAAAGGGACTCTTCTCGGTCTGTTCAGGCTAGGGGGATGGAGGGTGGGATGCAAGAAAGAAGGCGAGAAGAAGACAACTAACATGGAACGTTATGGTAGGTACATAACTTCTTAATGTTAAGTTGTCTCTCTCACCTTCATTCTTGCTGGTTGGGACAGCGTCCCTAACACCTTAGTCCTGGGTGGCTCATCGGAACAGACTCTTGAGCACAGTGGAACCAAAAGCAGCTCTACTCCTAGAGGCCATATCCAACTTATAATGTGAAATGAAAGTATGAGGAGTGGCCCATGTGGCTGCGGCACAAATAGATTCCATTGGTAGTCTTACTTGAAAAGCTACTGAAGTAGCTAACGCTCTGGTGGAATGACCTTTAGGTTTAGTAGGGAGTTCTTTATGTCTCAGCTGATAAATCAAAGTAATAATAGAGGACAACCACCTGGATAAGGTTACTTTAGAAACTGGCAGGCCCTGTTTGCCCTCGGCATAGGACAGAAAGAGTTGGTCTGATTTCCTTGTTTGCTTGGTCCTATCCAAATAAAAACGTAATTGCCTATGAACGTCTAATTGGTGTAACTTTAGTTCAGCTCTGTTCGAATAGTTAGGAAAAAAGACAGGTAGATCAATAGCCTAATTTAGGTTTGTTTCGGAAGGTATCTTGGGCAGAAACAAAGGATTAGTCCTGAGTGAAGCTCTATCCTTATGAAATACAAGGTAAGGAGGATGAATACAGAGGGCTTGGAGTTCCGAAACTCTCCTAGCTGAGGTGATGGCTACTAAAAAGAGAGTCTTCCAGGACAGCAATTTTAAGGAACAGGAAGCCGCAGGTTCAAAAGGGAGGAGAATCAAGGAAGCTAATATCAGGTTTAAATCCCACGGAGGCGGGGGATCTCTGACCGGGGGCCTAAGCAAAATAGTCCCTTTAAGAAAGGCCTTGCAAAGTTTGTGGGACATGATGCTGGTTTCTGACAGGCCAGTGTGGAAATTTGTGATAGTAGCTAATTGGACCCTAATGGTGGCAGACGAGGAACCAGCTTGAAAGAGTTCTGCTAAAAAATCTAGAACGTGATGGACAGGGGCTGTAAAAGGGGTCTATATTCCTAGCCTCTGCCCAGAAAGAGAAACATTTCCACTTACTAGCATAAGTCTTCCTGGTGGTAGATTTGTGTGAAGAAAGGATGATTTCATGCACCGGCTGAGAAATATGTGGAAGCCTGGCTAAGGCTGGAAGTGGAGCAACCAAGCTGTGAGGTTGAGAGACTGAAGGGATTGGTGCAGCCCACCTGAATGATGGACTAAGTGGTCTGGCACTGGGTCTAGATTCCAAGGCTGCTCCAGTAGGTGACGATGCAGGAATGGGAACCAAATTTGTAGAGGCCAGTAAGGGGCAATGAGGATCATCCTGGATCCCAATGCGGTCACCTTCTGAATTAGTTTGGGAATTAGGGGAAAAGGTGGGAATGCATAGAGAAGGCCCCAGGGCCAATTGTGAACTAGAGTGTCTCTGGGTGAGTGCCCGGGAAGGGGGAAGAGAGTGAAGAAATCATCACACTTGCTGTTGAGAGGAGTTGCGAAAAGGTCGCAGCAAGGTTGACCCCATCTGAGGAAAATTTTGTCCGCTACTGACTGATTGAGAGACCACTCGTGAGGCATGAGAATAGCTCTGCTTAGCCTGTCCGCTATGATGTTGGACTTCCAGGGGATGTGCGTTGCTATCAGAAACCGTTGAGAGGAGATCGCCCACTGCCAGAGTCTGAGTGCTTCTCGACATAAGCAATAGGACTTGGTTCCGCCCTGCTTGTTGATGTACCACACTACAGACATATTGTCTGTTTGAATTGCAATAGTCCCGGTGGGAAGAGAGTCCTGAAGAGCTTGCAATGCTAAAAGCACCACTCTCATCTCCAAGATGTTTATGTGCAGGTGGTACTCTAGAGGTTACCAAGTGCCCTGGACAGTTCTGCCTTGAAAACGCCCCCCCCCACAAGACAGGTGGTCTTTGCATGATTTGAGTGATTATTATCTTGTGAGACATCAGAAGTTGTTGAAAAGACCATTGGGTAAAAAGCATCCACTGAAGAATCCGCATGTGAAAATGAGCCAGGGGAACTAGTATGATTGCTGCTGCCATGAGACCCAACGTTTTTAGTACAAATCTGGCCTGAATCCTTTTGCACTGTAGTAAGACCTGCACATGTCAGCGAATGTCTGACACTCTGTCTAGAGGAAGTTTTGCAGACAGATCTTTTGCATTTAATCTTGCGCCTATAAAGGTTATAGACTGACAAGGCGACAATGCAGACTTTTCGAAATTTATTGAGATACCTAGCTCGGAGCAAGTTTGGAAGTCGTCTAGATATGGAAACACCTGGAATCCTCGCCGTCTCAGGTGAGCCGTAACCACTGCCATGCATTTGGTGAACACCCTGGGGGCTGTGGTGAGACCAAAGGGCAGGGCTCTGAACTGATAGTGACTGGCTCTCAGCTGGAAGTGGAGAAACCTTCTGGAGCACCTGTCCATTTTGATATGGTAGTACGCATCCTGAAGGTCTATGGAGCACATCCAATTGTCCCGACCCAAAAAGGGTAGAATGGACTGAAGCGTGACCATCCAGAACTTTGTTCTTTGAACAGATTTGTTTAACCTGCTGAGATCCAAAATGGGTCTCCAGTCTCCTGTCTTTTTTGGTACCAAACACAACTTGGAGTAAATTCCGGATCCTTGCTGATCTGCTGGGACTGGCTGGATGGCCCGTTTTTCTAGCAGTTTTGAAATTTCTGGCACTGCTTGTTCCCTTAGACTGGGTGGAACATCTGGAAGGGACTTGGTTGTTTGTACAGGGGTGTGGACAAAGGGGATTTTGCAACCCGCGGATATGATAGACCATACCCATTTGTCTTGTGTGAGGAGTTGCCAGGCTTCCGGGTACAGTGACAATCTTCCCCGACTGCCTCCGAAGGTGGACAGTCGGGAAGCTCCTCAGGGGTACTAAAAAGGTTTGTCAGAGAAAGATTCTCTGCTACCCTGATTTTGTGGACCCCCTCTGCCCCTCGGGCGGCGTCTGTTATTGTTCCCTCCCCTGCCCCTGGAGGGAAACTCACCATGTGTGTCAGGTACAACTCCCTGGGGTTTCCAAAACCACATTTTCTCACTCTTCTGACCTTTAGGGTATGGTCTAGAGGGAGTAGAAAAACGGACTCCCACGGCAGGGATAGTCTTGCCTTCCTGCTCACACCTGGTAAGGGTATCCTTCACCTGTGGTCCAAACAGAGCCGAACCATCGAAGGGGGCATTGGTGATGGATGCTTTAAAGGGGTCAGCAAAGTTACATAACCGCATCCAGGCATGTCTTCTCAAAGCCACGCCTGTACCTGCGGCCTTACTCGCCCCATTGGCTGCATAAGAAATGAGCCGCATGGAGGAGTTGACGATTGAGTTAAGGGTTGCCAGCTGGGAGTTGATCTTATCTTGAGCCCCCGCAGCTGATGGATCCTGAAGGGTATCACCCAGTTCCTTGAGAAGATCCCTTTGAAAGCGGGTGAAGTGGCACAGATAATTCAGCAACTGCATGGAAAAAGTCGCTGAGGAAAACATCTGCTTCCCGTACCTGTCCATTGTCCTAGACTCTTTATTAGGTGGACGGACAGGCACTGAAGGGTCAGCCAACTCCTTCTTCGTGGCTGCTGCAACCACCATGGCATCAACGGGGACACCTTTTGTCAAAAATTGTTTGTTGGGTGGGGCTGTAATGAACTTAGTGGGCCTGCGGGGAGTTGGTTCCACTGTGTCCGGGGCTGACCACGCCCTTCGAGCCACTACTTCGCCACAACAGTCAGGAAATCCTTCTATGTGGCACACCTCATCACGAAGGGCTTTTCATCCAGAAAAAAGGAGGTCATTGTCCCACTGTACTCATCCCTCATTAGACCCATTATAGAATACAATGCCCCATTTGGTATGTACCTCTCAAGACATCTGCAACAACTGGAAAGGCCTCAGAAATACCTCACTAAAAGAATCACAGGCCTAAAGCAGATGCCCTACGCTGACCGCCTTAAAAAACTCCAGCTATACTCTGTCGCATATCGCCTACTCAGAGGCGATCTCTGCTTAACATACAAGGCCATGTCAAACTCAGAGCTGTTGGACATGCTACACTTAAAGAAATCCCAATCCCTCAGAGCTACACGCTCCAGGGATCTAAACCTTGTCATCACAATAAACAAAACATGCTGGAGGGATAGGTTCCTGACCCAGAGACTCCCCAGACTCTGGAATAGATTGCCCATACATGTCAAGCAGAGTGCCTCTTTGGACCTCTTCAAGAGGAACCTTGACGATTGGATGGGAGAAAGGAAATTCACCCCAGGGATCACGTCAGTCGCCCTGCTAGACAGGGGTCCAGGAAAGTAAATAATGTGGGAAGAAATAGCCAGGGAATTGTTATGGCTAGGCTTGTATAGGCTCTAGGGCTGATAGCCTAGTACCAACCTATGAACCTATGAACCTACTTCCATCAGCGGGTCAAAGGGTGGAGACACCCAGGAGGTGGAAGGGCGAGAACCAAATGCGTCCAGGTATACTGACTCATCCTCGGAAGGGTTAAGGACAGTTCAGTTCCCCCTCTGCTTAAGGATCTCTAGGATGTCTGAAAAAGAGACATCCTCAGAGGGGGATCTTGGGGACCCTTCTGAATCCTCCAAGTCAGTATCAGACGTGACTGACTTGGGGGAGTCGACATGTTTCCTCTTACATTTTCTCTTCCGAGGGGGCTCCTCTGAATGATCAGGGGAGGCCTCAGAAGAGGACGATACTCCCAATGGGGCGACCTTGAGCGTCTGTTCTCCACGCTTGGGGTCAGAAGGGTGGGCAGAGAATGATGCAGGCACCATGGGGGGAGGAGCCGACGGGGCCGATCGAGGAGCCGACTCAGGAGTCAGCACGCTCCTCATGACCTCGAAGGTGCCCCTATCAGGCAGAGCAGAAGGTCCCTGCTCCGAAGAGACGTGAACCCCTCCCGGCACCGAGAGGGACGGCTCCAAGGCCGATGACGGAGCTGAGCTCACCTGCGCCGAAGCCCCGAGAGGGAGAACGAGGTCGGATAAAGGTCCGATGCCACTCGCCCCCTTGGAGCCGACGAGGGAGTTCCAGCACCCAGATCCCTCCACGGAAGGAACCAATGAAGAGATCGGAGCCGACGAAGGAGCCGAAAGGTGTGGTATTGGCTCCGACGTTTCCAAGATTTGAGCCCCAACCAGCTCCGGCTCCGAACACAAAGGGGGAGTCAGAGGAGGAACTGCTGAAGACACAGGGATAGCCGCAGTCTGTTGAGAAGGGCTGGTTAGCATTTTGGCCAGGGCCTGCAATTTAAGGAGTCTACTGACCACCCTCTCCAAGTCATGATCGGATAGCCTGGAGGACCAAGAGGAGTGGGACCTATGGCTTCATTCAGACTGAAGTAATGGTGACTTCGGAGCCGAACAAACCGATTCTAGGGAAGGGGACCTAGAACATTTTCGGCCCAAAGATGGTTCCGACACTAAAGCTGGAGCCGATTGAGGTCCAGAGATGTCGGTTCCAGCCGGAACCAAAGAGGAGGCAGATGCTCCGCCCGGCGACATCTCCGAGCTGGGAGCCGATGTCTTGGCGGGCTTTAAGGATTTCACCGACTGAGGCTTGGCCGGGGATCCCTCTGGCTTAAGTAAGCCTCTCAAAATAAGCTTGTTCCTACATTCCTGCAGGACTCTTGGGCTGAAGGCATGACAGACTGAGCAGGAGTCCTGCAGGTGTAGGGAACCCAAGCAATAAACACAAGAAGTGTGACCGTCCGTCACAGACATCTTCTGACAGCACGAGTCACACTTCTTGAAGCCTGAAACTTTGGTATCCTTGGACATACTGGAAGGGGATACCAAAGAGAGAAAATTAAACTAGTGCTTAAACAAGGCACACAGGAACAGTCACACATCCGCACTAGTTAAACGAACAATAACAACAACAAAAACTATCACACCACACTTAATAACAACAAAAACTATCCACTAATAAAAATATATACAAATATTACAAGGCTAAACACTACTCCTATTAGTTACAAAAGAGAAGAAACAAGGGGGGGGGGGGGTAGAAACTCTCTAACAAAAAACGAGTTTCCTGAGTGGGACAAACTAGGGGATACAAAGTCTAATTATACTAAAAGGGAAAGACTATTTATATATAAGAAAAATACAAAGGTAGATTTTAAGCTAATAAGACCAAAAAAGATTAATATGACCTGAGCCAGTAAAAATGCAACCTCGTAGCTGAAGCGGCAAATGAGATCTGGGTATCTAGCGCCAAGCATTGTAGGATATGGGGAGGCCTCAAGCCAGTAAATAGCTCTCGAGCTTTAGTAGATGGCCGAGTCAGAGCCGAGGATCGGCTCCGAACCCAACCAGCAAGAATGAAGGCGAGAGAGACAACTTAACATTAGATTTTACCTGGGATGAAAGACCAGGAGTCCTGGCGATTAACGGAACTGGAGCAACCAAGCTGTTAGCTTGAGGCTGCCCAGAGTGGGTGGACATGTCCCCGATGGATGGGAAATTAGATCCAGGCAGGGATCCAGATCCCACAGGGGAGCTAATAGATGAGACCAAAGGAATGGGAACCAAACCTGACGAGGCCAGAATGGGACAAGCTTTCTGAAGAAACTTCGGAATGAGCGGTAAAGGTGGATAAGCATACAGAAGCCCAGGGGGCCAAACATGGACTAGAGTGTCTCTGGGGACTTCCCCTGGTGAGGGAATCAGAGAAAAGAACTCGCTGCACTTTGCGTTGGAAGGAGACGCGAAGAGATCGCAGCAAGGCTGACCCCATGCCAGGAAAATCTCCTCCGATACTGACTGTTTCAGAGACCACTCGTAAGGCATCAGAATGGCCCAGCTCAATCTGTCCGCTAAAATGGAGCACCCCGGGATGTGCATTGCTATCAGACACCGACTGGTGGAAATCACCCATTCTCACACTCTCATGGCCTCGCAACATAGAGGGTAGGATCTGGTTCACCCCTGCTTGTTGATATACCAGACGACCCACATATTGTCTGACTGAATTGCAATCAATCCGAGAGGGAGGACTATGTGAAAGGCTTCCAATGCTAAAAGCACTGCCCTCATCTCTAGAACATTTATGTGCAAATTAGTCTCTGTCTGGGACCATGTGCCTTGGACTGTCCTTCCCAAACAGTGTCCCCCCCACCCGAGTTGGGAGGCGTCCGTGGTCACTGTGGTTTGGACTGAGGGTGATGCAAATGGGCGTCCTTTTGATATCTCCGGTGAAGTTAACCACCAAAGAAGAGATGTCCTGCAGACGTGACTGATCTTGATCGGAAATTCCATGGGTAGGTCTAGCCAAGACCACTGGACAGCCAGAGTCCATTGAAGAACCCACATGTGAAGGTGTGCATATGGGAGAATAGATATGGCGGCAGCCATGGAGCCCAGAGCCCAGAGAACCTCGCTCGCCTTTGAAGACTAGGAGTTCGCTATCTGAGCTATGTGGACCCTGAGATGTAGAATCCTGTCTGGAGTTAGGAATACCTTCATCTGCAAAGTGTCTAACTGTGCCCCAATGAAGTCTAGAATTTGTACTGGCTGCAAATGGGATTTGTGAACATTGACTGTAATTCCCAGTAGGTCTGCTAACTGAATGAAATAATCTCAGGCAGACACAAGTGATGCTTGTTGTGCACAGCGAAGAGCCAGTCATCCAGGTAAGGAAATTCCTGAATACCCTGAAGCCTCAGGTGGGCCGCTACAACTGCCATTACCTTGGTGAACACCCTGGAGGCTGTGGTGAGACCAAAGGGTAGGGCCCTGAACTGAAAGTGATTGGCTCCCAGCTGGAAGCGCAGAAACTTCCTAGAGCTTCTGTGTATTTTGATGTGGTAGTAAGCATCCTGAAGGTCTAACGAGCACATCCAGTCGCACTCTTGGAGATAAGGTAGAATGGACTGTAGGGTGACCATCCAGAATTTCTGTTTTGCTACTGACAGGTTTAATGTTGACAGGTCTAGAATGGGCCTGAGGTCTCCCATCTTTTTTGGCAACAAAAAGAACCTTGAGTAGATGCCTAATCCAAACTGATCGGGGAGGACCTTTTTGATGGCTCATTTGAAAAGCAGCTTTAAAACCTCTAGAGCGGCAGCCTCCCTGTGAGTGGGTGGAACATCCAGGAGGTGTTTTGTGATGTTTGGAGGGGCAATGAAAGGAATAGAGTAACCTCTGGATATTGTCTGAAGAACCCAGTGATCTGTTGTAATGGACTCCCATACCGCTGGGTGTAAGGACAATCGTCCCCCAACTGCCTCCAGAGTAGGACAGTTGGGCAACCCCTCAGGGCTGCTGACCGGGTCTATCAGAAAAGGGTTCCCTAGACACGAAATTTCTGGGACCCCCTCTACCTCTGGGCCGGCGTCGATCCTGTCCCCCTCTGCCTCTGGGGGAATAGCTGTCCTGAGAATCCTGGGAAAACTGATATTTCCGGAACCACATCTTCTTCTGCCCTCTTTGATTCCTAGAGAAGGACCACTGAGGATTAGAGAAGCGGACTCAGACAGCAGACAAAGTCTTCCGATCCTTTTCACTCTGGACAAGTGTGCCACATACTGTCTTCCCAAAGAGGGAAGAGCCATTGTAGGGAGCGTTGATAAATGACTCCTTGAAAGGGTCCGCGAACTGACACAATCTGAGCCAGACATGATGCCTCATGGCTCTGCCTGTCCCAGCCACTCTAGCTCCTCCTTCTGTGGCGTGGGAAAGTAGCCGCATAGATGTATTTGAGACTGACTTCAGAGTAGACATTTTCGCCGAGAACAGCTGTCTGTCCTGCAGCGATAAAGACTCTGGGGGCGACTCAGCAAATTCTGGAGCAAGGTCTCGCTGAAGTCAAATCACATGTGCCAAATAATTCAGAGCATGGATAGAAAAAGTCGCTGAAGAGTATACACGCTTCCCAAACCTATCCACCGACCTGGACTCCTTGTCTGGAGGGTGGACTAAGGAACTGTCCTGTGCTAATTCATTCTTTGTGGCCACTGCAACCAACATAGCATCAACTGGGGCTCCTTTCGACCAGGGTTGTCTATCAGAAAGAGGAGATAAAACTTTGTCAGGATATTTGGGGATGGGCTCTACGTTGTCGGGCTCCTTCCATGCCCTCGTGGTGATGAGGTCCACCAAGGGGTCTGCTGGTGGGGACACTCAGGAAGTAGATGGGCCCATGCCAAAGGCCTCCAGGAACACTGACTCATCCCCATAAGGTTTTGGGGCTGACCAACCTCCCTTCTGGTGGAGGATTTCCATAATTTCTCCGAAGGAGACGTCTTCGGGAGGTGACCTGGGGGAACCTTCTCCTTCATCTAAGTCAGTGTCAGTGGCGAGGGACTCAGGGGAGTCCAGGTGTCTCCTTTTGCACTTGCGCTTGTGGTGGCCCTCTTCAGTGGGACTTTCAGAAGGGGATTTGCGAGCCGCAGGGATTTCCTCGGGGAAAATGTCCTGGGGATCCTCTGGCATGGGCTGTCTCTGAGACAGGATGAAGGGAGTCGTCGCCAAATCCAGGGGGGCCTGGGTGGTATCTGAGGGAATGGGCTGGGGTCTCAATCCCTGGGAGAGAACCTTCTCCACCACTTCGAAGGCCGAGGGAGAAGTCCTCCCCAGATCCGAAGTGGGGACCGGAGCCGAAGACAGGGTAGCCTGAGGTCCGAGGGAACGGGTTGGGTCCGAAAGAGTCGGAGCCAAAGAATCCATTCCCCCAGGTCCGACTCCCTGTCCATGGCTCCGAGAGTCACTCAGATCCGAACAAGTTGGATCCGAGGAACTCAAGGTAACAGCCAGAGTCGAGGTTGGAGGAACCGTCGGCACCAAGCTACCAGCTCCGAAGAACCTTGGATCCAAGAGCCCTGAAGCCAAATCACGGATCGGGGAAGGAGAGATGAGGTGGAAAAGACGCATGGAGGTTGCCCCTCCAGAGGGAGAGGGACCTGGCAAGACTCCTATCTGAATTTGGGTCTGAAGAAATCTCCGCATCATCCTGTCCATATCCATGTCCGATAGACTCCGAGTCGACCTCAAAGAGGCCACCGACTTGGATCTGGCTGGTCTGCGCAGAGGGGTGGAGGCCCTCGGGTCCGAATGTTCCAACAGCTCCAGTGAGAAACATGGTGACCGGAGCCGAGGAGAAACAGGCCTCATGGTCTTGGATGGAGGGCTGAGAAAGAGCTCCCTGTCAGGGGATCTCTTGCGATGCCTGTCTTTCTTTTTCTCCCTTTCTTCTCTGCATCTTTCCTTTTCCTTCTCTTTTTCTTTATCTTTGTCAGACTCGCTGACTGAAGATCTGTCCTTAGAGGACCCCTCGCCAGACGAAGAGCGAGGTTGAGTCCCTGTCTGGGGGAGGTGCACTAGCGACTGAGGCCGAGGCAGAATCCAGCATGGCAACAGGGAGAAGGCCTTTGTTAACTAGCTTGGCCTTACGATCCCTAAGGGCCCCAGGGTTGAAGCTTAAACAGTTAGCACACTGGGTGGAAAAATGTGCCACTCCTAAACATATCATACACATCAGCAGGGGAAAGCTTATGGCCACACTCTGTACATTTTTTGAACACAGGCTTTGGCTGGTCAGCCATAGTCCTGCACACAAAGGTAAAGGTACTACCTTCCCAACAAAAAACACACACACAGGTAGGGGAAGGGCAGGCCTGACTACTATTCTAATACAAAACGCTTTTATTTTTTTTTTTTACACTAACGACCAACGCGTTACTACAGAAAGGGAGGAAGGGTAATCCTAAACAAGCACACTTAGATATAATCAAATGTTTCCACTTACTATCCCTTTTTAGCTCAGAGCAAAGGAGACCACGATGCACACTACTGGCATGTCAAACAAGGTCTGGGGGATGATAGGAGATGGTAGGGCATTATGGGTAAGGGGAGGAACTCGGAGCTTGGAGCAGATGCTAGAAAAAGTTGCCGGCTCAGATTCGATACGGATCCGTATACCCACAGGTTGCAGATAAAATGAAGTTAACTACTTCAGATCAGGGTATCAATTAGAGTACCGAAGGTTCTAATGGCGCTAATTCCTCGGGGCTTATTGGATCATCGATTGTGCCATCCCTAACTACATGGATAGTGGATGAATTCATCCTATCAGGTGTACTGAATGGGAGAACAGCAAGTGGTCTGGCTGGAGGAGGTAACTGTTTAGCTTCTGACTTGATGTCCAATTTAAAATACTTTGACTCTTTTCTACTTAAAGTGAAAAAATTACAACTTGAGATTGTTTACTTTCGTGAATGTCTCAAGTTGAAAATAATGCCAAAAGGCTTGAGATGCAACCATTTCCCTATGGGGTTAGAGGCGAACTCGGAGTTCCACCAAGAACTTATTAAGTTGTTCGACAGACAGGGTTCAGAACTTATTGAACTTACCATTAAGCACTATAACAAATGGGTGGAGGAGATGATCAAAGTCATAACGGAATTGGATACCAAAATCAAATCCGACCTAGACTTTGACCGCTACAAATTCGAGTACAATCGTATTTTCCTAGTACTGACCAGCATATGCTTAAATTTAAAGCGAATAAAATAAAAAAATTCGAAAGAGACCTATTCGCATACGAACACGGGACAGCCTACCCCATGCCTTCAGGGGCTCAGGTGTGGCAAAAATCAAACCATACACATAATCAGCTGGCGTCAGGTACTGTTGGCACTAGTAAACGTTTGACTAACAATAGAGAAAACCTTGACACTTTGGATAATGATTTATCACCTTTTGGTGACAATTTAAGTGACTGCCTTGGTGAACCTGATTTCAATGAAGTAGTTGAGGTTAGGAGGAGTGAGAGGCTGATGAATGCCTCTAGACCATTCAACTTCCCCCAGTCTCATTCAAATGCTACCCACAACCAGAATTTTCAGCAGGGCAACCACACAGGGGCCATGGTGAAGCAAAAGCAGCCCCAACAATACAAGAGGAACAAAAACAGCAAATGGAGGAACTAGACCTAGAAGTGACTCAACTTATCAAAGTCTTTTCACCAGAGATAAATGACCAAGTTATTCTACAGGTCGACCATAATTGAGACTTTTGTGTAACGGCAACCCATGTGGTTGTTGGTCCTTTAATAGTCACCAACCACAAAGGTGACTTTAAAGTCTATAATTATTCAACAGTGACTATTACACCAGAGATGGCTAACCTGTTGCCAAAAGGACATACCTTTGTCCCTACTCAAAAACTGAACTTAGTCAAAACAATTATTGACATCTAACTTTATGTCAGAAAATTTAATTTATTTTTACTAATGGGTAATAAGAATAGTGGATTAACTAACATTAGTACTTTTTCTGTACCGAGCACTTATAATCCCCACTTACATCCAGCACTACAAATGTTTGAACAGATTTGCGAGCTTGATGTGAGGCAAATTCCTTACATTAGCTGGAAGAAGGGTAATAAATTCAAAACTACTAAAGAGGAAAAGGATTACTTAGATTTTATTAGATCACAAAATATTCGTGTATGCAAACCAGACAAGGGGGTGGACTTGTAGTTTTTGACAACATTGATTATGAGAGACGTATGAAGTCACTCCTTGATTCTCCAGCTTACCAGTCTAGTTCACGCTCGGAGGTCAATAAAGCATATCAGCTTATTAAAAACTGCATCAATGATTTATTCATTGCGGGGATAATTGAACAGAATATATACAACTATATAACAATGTCCTACCCCAGGTTTCCCTACTTGTTCGGTACCCCTAAGATTCATAAGTGCGTGGATGAACTACCTATGCGTCCACTAGTGGATGGACGTGATTCTCCCATGTTCCCTATAGCTAAATTCATTGACAATTTGTTACAAAAGTATTTGAAATCAGGTGTGCAGGGATTCTTGGTCATTCCTAGAAGAGGTGGATAAAATTGAGTATAAGGATGAGTATAATTTCTTAACAGTAGACATTAAGGATCTTTATACTTGTATTTCCCATACTGTGGGAATTGAATAGATTACTCTGATGTTGAAGAGGAAAGGGGCCCCCAACAGTGAAATTAGTTTGGTCATGGAACTACTTGATTTGGTTCTGACCAAAAATTTCTTTATGTTTGGTAATGAATTCTATTTATAAAGGATTGGGGTTGCTATGGGTTCGCCGTGTGGAGGTAGCTATGCTAACCTTGTCATGGCATACTGGGAGACTGAGTTCATCTTCAAGAAGGTTGATTTAACCAGTGCCATTGTTCATTATACCCGTTTCCTGGACAATATTTTTATCTTGTTCAGAGGTCCTTCCCATGCCAGCATAGAACTAGTTGATTACCTCAACCAAACTACTGACTTCCTCCAATTTACCTTAGCATTTAATACAGAAGCAATAGCGTATCTAGATGTTTGGTTGGTGAAAAACAGAACTCAAGGTTGTTTTGAGGCCAGTATCCATAGAAAGGCCACCTACTCGAATGATTTTTTTACACTTTTCGAGCTGCCATCCTTTCCATTAGAAATGCTCTATTGTGAAGGTCCAACTGGTAAGGGCCGCACGTATTATTTCACAATACAGTGATTTTGTGGTTGAATGCCAGCTCCTTAAGTCGATGTTCTTGGGCCATGGTTATCTAGAGAACCTACTAGATAGCCTTATAGAGGAAGTAAGTTATAAGAGACTTGACAGGGTTTATACCCCTATTTTAAGTGTTAAGACCTATGGTTTGAATATATCCCCTACTCATAATTCTCCATCTTGGAATGATACCCAAACCCAACTTAATGGTGGTAGTCTAATAACTAACAACAGTGAACCATACTTGAAATTTATTACAACTTTCAACTTTGACAGTTATCTGTTGATTGACATATTAAAAAAGAACTGGAACTTATTGAGAGTTACCCCACTGTTGTTAGAGAAGATAAGTAATGCTCCCAATATAACCTTCAGGAGAGGTAGGAATCTCAAAAACTTATTGGAAGTACATGGTAGAGGTACTCCAAGAGTTATAGGAATGTTTAAATGTGAGTCCTGTAGTATTTGTACGTATATAGAAGTCACCAACTCTTTTACAATAGACCAAGTTCAGTATAGGGTAAAGTTTAGATTCAATTGCCAGTCTAAGAATGTTGTGTATTTAGCTAGATATAAATTCTGTCCAGCATACTATATTGGGAAAACGGAGCGTAAGCTCCATGACAGATTGTACGAACACCAATATGCAATTTCTAAAGAAAAATTGGAAAATGCCTTGGCAAAACATATTTATTTTTGTCAAGGGCACAGATTTACATATATGGCAATTGACCAGGTATCCCAACCCTTAAGGGGTGTCCCAGTCCCCCTTCACTTAGAGGAACTTGAACTTGCTTGGCAGATAAGGCTGAATGCCTACAAATTTCCAGGGCTTAATGATATGTGCTCCATCAGTTGCATATTGAAATGTAAAAATTTAAGCAGATGATGGTGAAAGGTGGCACTTCTGTTTGTGATTTATTTCAAACATGTAGTTGCCTTGACATTCCGCTTTAATATCTACAAATGTGTAAATTAATATGTGCACATCTTGACCTTCGTTTAATGTTTGGTGCTCCTATGGCAGTTTATTTGGATTGAATATATATATATATATATATATATATATATATATATATATATATATGTGTGTGTGTGTGTGTGTGTGTGTGTGTGTGTATTTTTTATCAAACTTATTTATTAAGCTTCATTGATTGTGAGGTAATATTTAGTATAACTTTTAAAGTATAATTTATTGTACTAAAGTTATATTTATATATTCATTTATTATATTTGATAGTTTAACTTGTTCATTGGTTTTGGAAGTTACAGTGTTACTGTTTTAAATATAAATATAAATAGTATTTGTGTATAGTTTTAAGTAACATTGTTGCTTTAAATGTGAGTTTTAAAATGTCACTTCCACTTTGTTTTTAAATGTGATGTGAGCAAGTAATTTTCCACTTCTGAAGAAGTTTGCTTTGGTGCAAACAAAAAGTGCTTTAAGTTTTAGTATTAAACGGAAGATTCGTCTCCTGAGCTGTGCCATTTTTTTTTTTTTATTTTAATTAGTTTATTTGTGTGTTTTTTGAGTTTTTCAACTAACCAGTTCAACAGACTGGGAATAAACAAAGCCAGCACTGCTTCATTCCATCTTTAGGTCTTCCAGTCAGAAAAGTCTAACAGCAAACAACTAATCCAACCCACCAATGTAAACTTACTTATCACTTTATTCATTTGGGTAAGTAGGACATCCATAGGTCCATTTACAATAGAGGCTTAGGGAGAAATCTCCATGATATATAACTTTCAGCTAATATTTAGTGAATTAAAAGGAACAGTTTCATGTATAACACAAGCCTTTATCAGAAGAATAAAAACAGGCAGTTTTGTACATATAGTGACGTGGGCAATTAAAAATTTCTCTAGAACATTCAGGCACACAATAACAAGCTAAATGAATAGAAACTAATTACAACATAGCAGTTCAAGGAGGTCAGCCATTGCCGTGTCTCTGACCAATAATGCATTGGGACTATCTCATGCATGTCAGCAGTGCAACTTCTATCAAGGTTTTAACAGCTTGAAGATAAATTATTAATGTCAGGACAAAAATCAGGTCATTCAAAAATAATTAAAATGTACAGCACAGAGAAGGGCAGTTGCAGCTGAAAAGAAAAGGCAAGGTGAGTGAAAGGAATATGAAATATGTTACATAATGCTGGAGTAAAAACAACAATAGGTACACAGTGCCATAGTAAACACATAAATAAATGAGAGCACGAGGAAACTGGGATGAAACAGAAGGCTGAATCAAGCATGTACCTGAGACATAAGGAAAGTTTAGAAAAATAGGGCTGGGAAGTACAGAATCTTTAGTCGGGGAGGCCAAGACATTGAAAGTAGTTAATTTAGTTATACAGAGCTATAGTCATTAAGGTTCATATGTTCATAGGTAATTACGAAGCTAATGTCCGGGGGGGTCTTTCTCAGCCTAGCCATGCTTCCATAAGATGAGAATCAAACCCTGTACCTTATGTCTGCATGGTAAACACCTTAACCATTAACCCATTATATGAAAATATGTTTTTAAAATTAAAAAATATATATATTGCTATCCTAGAATTTATGAGCAGTATTAAAACATTCCTATCCCTGAATTTATGAGCAATATATTACTGTCATATTTTTATTAATCAATCTTAATGTCTCTGCCTTTTAATTTCTCCAAGTTTTTTGGGTTTCTAATACCATGACGAGAATGGACCCTATTCCTAAGTCAAAGTACGATTAAAGTTCATGAAATTAGTATTGTTTTACTCTTTATTAGCCTAAAGTGCTCTTCGCAGCACCCGCAATGTGCTCAGTAATGACTCCTTCTGCAATTCGTACGGTGTTACATGAATTGGTAACATATCAAAATACGATTGTAAATTCTATTTTATAAGTCCACTTGCGCATACTACACTTGGAACTGTCTTGGTATCTTTCTTCCACATGTCTCTCGTTTCTGCCTGCAAATCAAGGTATTTTATTACTTTGTGTCTCTCTGTACGCAAGACACTGCAGTTACTTGGTATGGCGATTTCAATGATCAATGCTACTTTTGTCTTCTTTTCTTGGACCACTATATTCAGTTTTCTAGCATCTATCTTTTGGACTGTTGGTATTTGGTGATCCCATGTTCATAGATATAGGTTCATAGATTAGTACTAGGCTAGCTGTCCTTGTGAGCCATTTTAAGCCTACCTAATTATCCCCTGTGAGACTCAAACCCTGCAACGTTGTGTTTGTAAGGCAAACACCTTAACCATTAGGCCACCCTCCCAACCTAAGGAATTTGTTTTCATAGGTTAGTACTAAGCTAACTGCCCTTGTGCAACATTTTAAGCCTAGCCAATTATCCCTTGTGAGATTCAAACCCTGTACCTTGTGTTTGTAAGACAAACACCTTAACCATTAGACCACCCTCCCATCATTTTCTATGATTCTCTGTGGCTCGTTTCCAGTGTTTTTCAGCCACTTTGATACCATAATGTTTGCACAATCTCCAGTGTAACAATCTCGCCACATTATTATGCCTTTCAGTATACAGTCCCTCTGCCATTAGAGAGTCACAACCAGCAATAAGGTGTGTGACTGTTTCCAATTCGGTTCCACAAAACCTACATATGTCTGTTTCTCCCACATGTTCAATGGACTTAGTAAACCAGCGTGTACGTAGCCCACTATCTTGGGCTGCCAATATTATCCTTTCATTTCTTGATGTAAATTCACCTCTCCTTAACCATTCCTGCATTTGTTCTTCATCAGCATGAGGCTCTTCCAGAAGTTTTTTATACTTGCAACTATATTTACGTTTTTTCCACATTTTTTGCCTTCTCATCTGGTCCTTCACATTATATTCTTTCTTTTGTTTCTTAGCACATTCAGTTGCTGCCTGGTTTTTATCCACTTCCGGTTTGATTTCCATTCCTGCTTGATGGCGATATGCTTCTGCTAAATTCAGCAGAGATGTCATCTTAGATTTATTCTCCTCATGTTTTAAAACTTTCACCACATTTGGATCTTGTGAGGTCAGTAGATATGTGTGGAGTCCCACGATTGCAGATCTATACATGTAATCAATTTCAAGAAGGCCCATCCCTCCTTCAGAACGGGGAATATATAATCTTGGTATACACTGATTTTTATAGGTTCATAGGTAGGTACTAGGCTATCTGCCCGAAGGCATTTATAAGCCTAGCCGGAACCCCCTTAGATTAGTTCCCTGTGCCTCTGTCCAGCAGAGCCATTGAAGTGATCCCTGGGGTAAACTTGCTGTTTCCCATCCACTCGTCAAGGTTTATCTTGAAGAGGGTTAGCGAGGAGCTCTGCCTAATGTAGATTGGAATCTTGTTCCAAAGCATGGGAAGTCTCTGGGACAGGAATCTATTCCTCCAGCACGTCCTATTTATTGTTGTGGTGAGGTTTAGATCCCTGGAGCATGTGGCTCGAGGGGATATGGTTTTCTTTAGGTGGAGCATGTCCATCAATTCTGGGTTGGACATGGCCTTGTATGTCAGGCAGAGATCACCTCTGAGTAGGCGGTATGCAACCAAGTACATCTGGAGTTTCTTCAGTTGAGCTGCATAGGGCATTTGCTTGAGGCCAGTGATCCTCTTGGTGAGGTACTTCTGTGGTGTTTCCAGTTGTTGCAGGTGTCTTGTAAGGTGCATCCCAAATGGGGCACTGTACTCTATGATGGGTCTGATGAATGATGCGTAGTGGGGCCCAATGACCTCTTTCGATCTAGATGCAAACCCTTTTGTGATTAGGTGGGCCACATAGAAGGATTTTCTAACTACTCTGGCAATGTGATTATCAAAGGAGAAGTTACTATCTACTTGGTCCCCAGATGCCTTATTATGTCTTCCATATTTAGGGGGCTACAACCTATGTGGTAGTTTGTGGGTACTTTGTTTTTTCCAAAGGGGATGACTATGCACTTTTTGGCATTTAGCTTGAGGCCATGGTTTTGACACCAGGTATCTGTCTCAGTGAGACCCTTTTGGAGGATGTCTCTATCAGCCAGAGAGTCAATTATAGCCCCTAGTTTGCAGTCATCTGTGAACTTGGTCAGCCATAGTCCTCCTGTGCTTGCCTGTACCTCTGAGAAGTATATGCCGAACAGGAGGGGTCCCAGGACTGAGCCCTGGGGAACGCCACTTGTAACCGGTTTAGAGTCAGACCTAGCTCCCGCAATTCTTACCTTGTGGGTTCTGTCCATGATCCAGTTGGCAACCCATCTTGTGACGTAGCGGGTTATGTTCAGGCTGGTGAGCGTGTCTATAACACCTGAGTGGGGAATGGTGTTGAAGGTCTTTGCGAGGTCTAGGTAGGCTGTGTGGACCATCTTTTCCTCGTCTATAGCCTTGGTAACTGTCTCAAAGAAGCCCACCAGGTTTAGAAGGCATGATTGGTCCTTAACAAAGCCAAACTGGGTAGGGTACAGTGTTTGGAGGTTACCAATGTCTCTGTTAATGAGATCCATGATGATGCGCTCCATAGCTTTGCAGACCAAGCTAGTCAGGCTTATAGGGCAATAGGTTCCAGGGTCTGTTGTGGCTCCACATTTGTGGAGCGGAATAACCATTGCTGTGCGCCACTATGTGGGCATGTAGCCTGTGGAGAGGCTGAGTTTAAACAGTGTGTTCTGGTGAGGGGTTAGTTCATCTTTGAGCTCATGTAGGACGCAGCCTGGGATACTGCCCGGTCCCATTGATGCTGTGTTTTTGGCTTTGGAGAGGGCTGTTTTAACCTGAGTTTCTGTGATTTCAGGGGCACTACATTCTTCTGGTATAGTTGTGGGCCCTTTTGGGGGTGAAAAGGGGTGAAGTTTGCACTGAACCTGTCTGCCAGGATGTCGGTCGGTTCAGTGTATTTTGTGCCATTCTGCACTAACTCCGAGCAGATCTGAGAATTGCCACTTAGATTCTTGACATAGCTAAAGAATGCCTTGTGGTTATCTTTGGAGTCCATGGCAATTTTTCTTTCAAAGCTAGCTTTGGATGATTTTATGAGGGAATGTAGTTTCTTGCTGATATTGATCAGGGATGTCTTCCCTTCTTGGGATTTTACTCTTTTCTGTACTCGTTTCCTCCTCCTTCTATTGTATAGCTTGTTTATGGCAGGGGTCCACCAGACTGGTTTCCTTTTCTTGGAGGAGTGAGTCTTGGTTTTGTTTGGAATAGCACGATCCATGTATTCTTGTAGGTGCCCGTAGAGTGCATTAGTAAAGGATTTTGCAGCTTGGACAGCGTTATCCTTTAGCATGGGGGCTTTGAAACTTCCCACCTCAGTCTTAAGTAATGTGAAGTTTGCTTTTGAAAAGTTTTTCACTGTGGTTTCTTTGACCGGGGGTGGTGGCAGAATGAGGATATCCAGAGTGATCATTTTATGGTCGGATCTAACCAGCGAGGAACACCGGTCGCCCATGTTGGTAATGACCAGGTCCAATATGTTTTCACCTCTGGTGGGGGTGTTGACCAGTTGATCCAGGGCGGTTTAGTTTATAAATTCTAGGAAATGTTGGGCAAGGGAGTTTGTACTTGAGTAGTTCTCCCAGTTAATGTTTGGGTAATTGAAATCACCCAATATCAGGGTGTTTGGTAGGACCTTTATGTTTCCCAGTGTTTCCAGGAATGCAGAGTGGGGGTCCTGGGACATGGTGGGTGATCTGTAGCAAGCTATAATTTGAATAGCAGTTTTGCCCATTTTTAGTTGCACATGGATGATCTCTGAAGCATCGTGCTGTGCCACTAACCTGGAAGTGTGGGTATCCTTGATGAAAATGGATACTCCCCCGCCTTTTGTATTTCGGTCCGGGTTTTGTGGCCGAAATGTATGGTATGAGTTGCAGCCTGGTAGTGCTGGGGTGCTCTCTGGAGCCTTAAACCAGGTTTCTGTTACTGCACATTTATCGATTTTCTCCATACTGAGGAGTGCCTTGAGTGAGTGCATTTTGATGTTTCATCTTCTGGCATTGAGTACCATTACCCTCAGTTTTTTGTTACTTGTGCTATTTACGGCAGTGGGTTTGTCTTTTGAGCCTTGCCTAAAAAAGGCACTATGGGGGTGGCAAAAGCCTTGGCCAGTATTCGAAAGCCTAAGGGGGACAGGTGCAAGCCATCTCTAGCAAAGCAGCGTGGCTTGTCGAGCATGTCATCCCAGGCTGACAGACACTGGATCCCCTTTGAATGACACCAGAAGCTTAGGTTCATTGGTAAGTACTAGGCTATCTGCCCAAAGGCATATATACGCCTAGCCAAAATGTGTTGGCTTTCGCCATTCCCTTAGATTAGATCCCTGTGCCTCTGTCCAGCAGAGCCACTGGGGTAAACTTTCTGTTTCCCATCCACTCATCAAGGTTTCTTTTTAAGAGTGTTAGCGAGGAGCTCTGCCTAATGTAGACTGGAATCTTGTTCCAAAGTATGGGAAGTCTCTGTGACACGGATCTATCCCTCCAGCACTTCCTATTTATTGTTGTGGTGAGGTTTAGATCCCTAGAGTGTGTGGATCGAGGGGATAAGGTTTTCTTTAGGTGGAGCATGTCCATCAATTCTGGATTGGACATGGCCTTGTATGTCAGGCAGAGATCACCTTTGAGTAGGCGGTATGCAACCGAGTACATAGGGCATCTTTTTGAGGCCAGTGATCCTCTTGATGAGGTACTTTTGTGGTCTTTCCAGCTGTTGCAGGTATCTTGTAAGGTACATCCCAAATGGGGCATTGTACTCTATGATGGGTTTGATGAGTGATGAGTAGAGGGGCACAATGACCTGTTTTGATCTGGATGCAAACCCTTTTGTGATTAGGTGGGCCACTTAAAAGGATTTTCTAACCACTTTGGCAATGTGATTATCAAAGGTGAGATTACTATCTACTTGGGTCCCCAGATCTCTTATTACGTCTTCCGTATTGAGGGGACTACCACCTATGTGGTAGTTTGTGGGTACTTTGTTTTTTCCAAAGGGGACGACTATGCACTTTTTGGCATTTAGCTTGAGGCCATGATTTTGACACCAGGTATCTGTCTCAGTGAGACCCTTTTGGAGGATGTCTGTGTCAGCCGGAGAGTCAATTATAGTCCCTAGTTTGCAGTCGTCTGCGAACTTGGTCAGCCATAGTCCTCATGTGCTTGCCTGTACCTCTGAGAAGTATATGCTGAACAGGAGGAGTCCTGGGACTGAGCCCTGAGGAACGCCACTTGTAACCGGTTTAGAGTTGGACCTAGCACCCACAATTCTCACCATGTGGGTTCTGTCCATGAGCCAGTTGGCAACCCATCTCCTGATGTACGGGTTTATGTTCAGGCTGCTGAGCTTGTCTATAATACCAGAATGGGGAATGGTGTTGAAGGCCTTAGTGAGGTCTAGGTAGGCTGTGTGTACCAACTTTCCCTCATCTATAGCCTTGGTAACTGTCTCAAAGAAGTCCACCAGGTTTAGGAGGCATGATCTGCCCTTAACAAAGCTGAACTGGGTAGGGTCCAGTGTTTGGAGGTTTCCAATGTCTCTGTTAATTAGTTCCATGATGATGCGCACCATAGCCTTGCAGACCAAGCTAGTCAGGCTTATAGGGCAATAGTTCCTGGGGTCTGTTGTGGCTCCAACTTTGTGGAGCGGAATAACCATTGCTGTGCGCCACTCTGTGGGTACTTAGCTTAGCCAATTGTTGAAACTGATAATTTTTTCTCTATACTGCGGTATCATTCTTGGTGAGGGCAGGATGCTACTCTGGGTCAGGGTCATACTGGCCTGGGCTACGTGATCAGAGAGCTCCTCCATGTCTCTTTTCATGTAGTCCAGGGAGGTACGGCTCAGGTCATTCACACCAACATGGACAATGACAGAGTCATATTTGTACTTGTTCCGGAGTGACCTGAGTGCTTGTGTTATGTGGCGGATCCTGGTACCTGACAGGCAGCTAACAGTAACCTTCTCCTTGTTCAGCCTAGTGAGTGGGACATCAGTGTGCCTGACTATAGAGTCACCTATTACTAGTGTGTTGGGTATGTCATTTTGCCTTAAGGGCTGTGATTGTGTGGCACACTGGTTTTGTGAAGTATGTGTTACATGGTTTGTATAGGGGGTGTGGAGGTTGCTTGGATGTCTGCTTTGCAGGTCTCTGTTGCTTTTGCTGATTTTTATTTAGAGCCTCCAAGTATGTTTTCATGTATTTATGTGTGTTTTTTGCCAGTGCTGGTTTCATAGGTCTATGTGAGGCTGGTGGTGTGATGCAAGTAATTCCCTTCTCCTCTTGACTGCCTGGTCCAGTCTTGGGTTGAGAGAGCTTAGCCTCCCGTTTGGCTGTATAATTGCATCTCTCACATGTATTAGTGTTTGGTGGAAGAAGGAGAGGGTAGTCTGTGTACATGAGGCAATTGTAACATTGCCTCAAAATGCCCAGATTCACCAGTTGGACCGGAGAGTACACCTGAAACTGCCCTTTGGACATGCCTGGATAGGTACAGTGAACTGTTTTACTGATTGGCTGGTAAGGTCGAATAGAAAGCCTTGTCCTTCTCTACAGTATAGGGGGGTCTAGTGCTAAGGTTTATTAGTGCTTGCTATGAGTTTTGAGCAAGTGCTGGGATGAGAAGTGAATGGTTTGAGTGCTTAAGTTGAATGTTTGTCTAGTTCCAAGGGAAAAATTGAAGAGTACACTTTGTGGAGCCGGGAATACTTATACTCTAGCTAACCGGCACTGTCCAGCGTGCAAAACCTTGCAATTGCCGGTTTTATAGCAGGGAAATGAAAGAGATAAAAATTACCCCAAAATGGCCAATAAACTACTAATTTCTGGGCTGAAACCACTCCTCCAGGGACAGATGGGCTGCTCAAATCTCCCTATCTCACAGTGAACAGAGAAACTTCCTTCTATCCAAGTAAGGTGTGGGCAAACACAGAAACTTGTAACACAGCCCTGAATTCAGCACTAACCTGAAAACTGGACTATACTAGCTTAGAAAGGTGGGAAAACAAGTCTTTTTTTTTTTTTTAGAAAATAAAGCAGATACAATAAAAAACACTTTAAATACACAGAAATGGCTATCACACTTGTGTGTGTAGCCCACAACAGTTAAACAGGTAATTTAAACACAAAAGCGACTTTGTTAAAGTGCAGGCAGTAAAATAAGTACAATATGTAGCTGAAACAAGCTTTTTAGATCACAGAAACTCTAAAATAAATTGGCGTTTTATGCAGAATTAGCTAAAGACAGCAGTATCAACCTATGAACCTATGAACCTAAGAAAATGCAGAAAAATGATACTCAATCACTCCAAAGTCTCTCTTTTGTCTCTCTGCTGCTGTAGAATTCTGCAGGGCAACAGGCAGGAGCTTTCTGAGCTGTATACAAGCACTTGTAATTTCTAAAGTATGTTACTGTTCTTTTCTTACTTCATTATTATATCAACTCTGTTAAAATATCTGTTACTACATTTCGGGCCCCAATACTTTGATATTATGGGATGAATGTGTCAGGAAGGCATAGTGCACTGAAATGTATAAGAAAGCCTTACTTTTAGAAAAGTCACATTAATAGAAAAGTTTTGGAAAAGCAATATGCTTATAAATATAGGAAAGTAATACTTAAAATTACTAGCTAATCCTAACAATTCATTTTTGGAAATGTTTGGTAGCAGTCTTTGCATCTGAATAATATCAGAACAGAAAGAGTAAAAGGTGTTTGAATCAAATGACTTCTAAACAAGCTTTAACAAGAGAAAAAACACACAAGCTCTAAACAAACTCTATAACAGAATAAAACCATAAACAAAACAATAGTGAGTTCAACGTTCATTCTATTATTTAAAAATAGGAGTAAGTATTATAATTCTGATATATTACAATATTATAAATTAGAGAAGCACACTAATATGAAGCCTTCAGACACATAACTGATACCACAAAAACTCAACTCCTGCCTTGCTCTGCCCCCATGTTATGCACATGAACATACCTCTCAAATGTTCATATTTTTACCTCTTATTTTTGGTCTGTTCCTCAATAAATCTGAGGTTTTCTGGCATATCTCTGAGAAGTTAAACCACTAAATAATGACACACAGTTGAGTTTAATTCTTAATATCCTTCAGAAAATGCATACTAATGCAAACCCTGTTATTCTACCAGTGTTCTAAGTTTATAAGAGCAATATTTAAAATCTGTACTTATTTGTGGGCCATTGTTCCCCAGTTAATCAAGTCTTTGTCCAGATTTCTTTCACTAATAAGTTGAGAGGGATGTGCATAAATAATAGACAGTCTTTTTCCAATGGTCCAGCCATTCCCAGCTTACCTTAGAAAGAAAGCAATTTCACAGCTGTCTGTACACTAACTGCTGCATTGGCACCTCCTCTATATATGCAAACTGACCGTGGAATGAGTAGGTATAACTGCAACATTTCATAAGTACCTGAATGGCTGAACCATGTTTGAAACATACATTGCGCAGTTCAAATGTCTTCTAGAATTCAAATTCCACTTGTGCAGAAGACAAAGATGTAAACAATCTATTGCACCTGGTATGTCTGTGCAACCGGATGCAAAGGGTTTTCTTAAAGAAGAGTGCACTTACAAAAAAAAATCTTTTTTTTAAATGAAAAGAAAATTAATCTCCTGGTATTTTTTCCGGACAATAAAAGCCAATCTCCATTTTCCAGTGCCCCTTAAGTCTGGACATACTGGAAGAATTCTGGATGGCTGGCAACCCTGTGTGTGCCCCTACAACACATGCAGCAACCTCTATAGTAGGAACACCCTTCGCCCATTTCATGTTAAACTAAAAAAAAAAAACTTCACTGGCGTTGAAGAATCTATAGTGCAGCAAAACTTCAGGAGATGTCACATGGCATACTTCCCAAGTTCACTTTTAAAGTTGAACCATCTATAAAGAAGCATGTGCTACACTGTCTTTGTCATGTGACAGCTGCCAGTGCAGTAAAGGTTTGAACTACATCAATGCATACCCTTTCTCTTACCTGATCATACTAACATTTCAGCACATAGGCAGGAACTATGCAGTGTTCTAAGACTGGGGTATGAAAAAACAACTATTAAATGAAAATCAATTTAACTTTCTATATGAAGATTCAAACACAACTCAAGGCAAAAAACTAGTAAAATAAAAAAGCAGGACGAAACAGCGTGACAGCCGAGGTTAGCTTTATTCAAATTATCTTCTTAAGCGCTTTTCGTCAGTTGAAATGACTGACTTCTTCAGAAATAACAATAACAAGGTTCAGTCTCCATTTAAAAAGCATAGTAATCAAGAACTCCATTAATACCTAAGTAATTGGATAATTACCTGTCCCTTCATTTTAAAGAGACATATTAATTCTACATACCAAACAATTAAATAATGGTCATACCACACATTATAAAAGAGATTACCAACACTGTTACAGTCACTCTAACTTGTGGCTGATAAGTACATATATATATATATATATATATATATATATATATATATATATATATATATATATATATACAACATTAAATACAATTATAAAAAATGATAAAAAATATATAAAAAAATATTAAAAACTGAATTCTAGCATACTTAAGAGGTGGTTCAATAACAGTGGATGGTCTGACTGTATTTAGAGTCAAGAGTCTCTGCTTACCTCTTTAAACTATTCAATTTTAATAAACTTGAAATCGAACAAGTGTCATTAAGACCTGGGAAACAGTATGCACTCAGTCTCACCTGCCAAATTAGTTCAGATTCTTCTGACTTAAAAGGTCTCACCCCCCCCCCCCTATAATCATGACTAACCTGGTCAATAACGATAAAGTTAAAGTTGTGGTTGTTGAATACAGATATGTGTTTAGCTAGGGCATTCTCGAGTTTACACTTTCTCATAGCATGTAAGTGTTCATAAATTCTATCCCTAAGTCTCCTTTCGGTCTTACCAACATAGAAGACCGGGCAAGATGTGCATCTAGCTAAATAAACAACAAAGGTAGAATTGCAATTGTATTTATGTTTTAGTTTATAAGAAACACCATTTAGATGGAAACAATTTGTTTCAAACACGTATCTGCAGTAATTGCAATTCTATATGAAGTTTGCAATATCTTGGCCATAGCTTTTCTTTGTTTCTTTTGTTGACTTCCATTTTTAGAGGCACCTTAGGGAAAAACTCCCAAACAGTTGCAAACAGAAGCATAATTATACTAGACTATAGGGTCTATATTATATGTTCGAAGTTTTAAAACTTTGATGGTCATATAATCGACCCTATATGAGCGACGTTTTAAAACTTTGAACATATAAGAAAAAATAAATAAAAACAAAAACAACCTACCTGAACTCTGAGCAGGGGGGCAAGCCCCTCTGCACCCCCCACTACTTAAATATACCAACTCTGAGATCCCACTACAGTGAAGTGAGATCGCCATAGGGAATATTTCCCTTTACTTCACTGTAGTGCGATCTCGGCGTTGGTATATTTAAGTAGCGGGGGGTGCAGGGGGATTGCTCTCCTGCTAGACACATTTAGTTTTTTTTTTGTTGTATTTTTTTTTCTTTTGCTCATAGTGTTCAGGTAGGTTGTTTTTGTTTTTATTTATTTTTTTCTTATATGTTCAAAGTTTTAAAACTTCACTCATATAGGGTCAATTATATGACCGTCAAAGTTTTAAAACTTTCAGCATATAATATAGACCCAGGCTATAATCACCTGAGACTGTATATATAAGACAGTTCTCAAATATCTGTTTAAAAAGAGAAAAGGTAGTGTGGTGTTGATATGTATTGAGAGGGTATCATCTGAGGAGGAAATGGTGACTAGTGCTGCCATTGGTGGAATACTACATCTGGGTTTGGACTGTGCATCACTGTGGGGGTAGACAATTGAGTCAATAGGTGCAAAAGTGGTTAAATGACATGCAATTGATGGTAATGGTCAGGGGTTCTTTATTATTATATTCACAAATATATACATCTTATATACAACTTTTCATAACATATTTACATTATTTACAATACTGACAATATTTACAACATGATTGTTACATATTTCAACTTTCAGTTTTTAGTCCCCCCCACTCCTTTCTCCACAACAAATGTCTTACTTTTTCCAAAATCTCTAGTAATGACCATTTTCCATTATATTTTACATAATTAATTATTTCATTCCATATTATCCATATTATGCAAAATAATTTTTCATCCAGTTTGTTTATGTCATTTCGTTTTACATTTTCACAATGTCCATATTCAGTCATATCCATGTTAATACATTCAATATTTCTCAATTTTTTTTATTTATTTGACATTTGTTAATCAGGTTGATCTGGCTGAGCGAGTGCCCATTTTCAGCAGAGACTTGAGGAGAAAAGCTCCAGGTTAATACAATACAATGTAGAAATCGTTTACACAAATATTTCAGAAAACAAATAAGGCTGAGATATAGTAATATATGAAAACTAGCATCAGGTTACTGCATTGCAATGTAAAGAATAATCATAAAAATATTACAGAATACAATTAAGGTGTGATACAGAAAACAAAAACAGGCAGCTATACAATATATAGTGGAATTCATCATTGTAGCAAAAAAGTTATGTACTCACCATAACGTTCCATGTGAGTTGTTCATCTCGCCTTCATTCTTACTGATGGGTTCAGAGCCGATCCTTGGCTCCAACTGCAAATGCTCGAGGTTTTCAACCAGCTCAAGGCCAACTCCTTATCCCATGATGCACCCTTGATATTCTCTCAGATCTTGTTTGCTTCCAACTCGCTACTTATGACTACTAATATGCCACCCTAAGAACTGGATAAGAGACAATACACCATAAATAAAAGAAATCCCGGTCCTCAAGTAGACTGGATGGGGGCTGGAGGGGGACATAAGAAGGAAGGTGAGATGAACAACTCACATGGAATGTTATGTTGAGTATATAACTTCTTTATCTGAAGTTGTTCTATCTCGCCATTCATTCTTACAGATGGGTAGCATCCCAAGCACCATATTTCTTGGGTGGCTCATGGGAGAATGTTCTTCAGAACAGTGGAACCAAAGGAAGCCCTGTCCCTGGAGACCTTGTCTACTTTGTAATGAGTGATGAAGGTATGAGGCCTTGACCAAGTAGCTGCTGCACAAATAGTATCAAATGGTAACTTAGCAGAGAAGGCTGATGAGGTAGATACAGCTCTAGTAGAGTGGGCCTTTATTTTTTGTTGTAATGGAGCATTCGCTAAACTGTAAGTGAAAGAAATACAATCTGATAACTATCCTGACAAGGTGACTTTTGTCACTGGAGCACCTTTTTTTGATTCCGAAAAGGAGACAAAGAGCTGCTCTGTTTTTCTGAATTGTTTGGTCCTGTCCAAATGAAATCGGAGTTGCCTAAGAACATCAAGTTTGTGCAGCATGTGTTCCATCTTCTTTGTATATTTAGGGAAAAAATGGGCAATTCAGTAGATTGGTTAAGATTTGTCTCTGAACAAACTTTAGGTAAAAATGATGGATTTATTCTGAGTAAGACTCTGTCATTATGGAAAATCAGATAAGGAGGTTTGATGGTCAAGGCCTGTAACTCAGAAATCCTCTGAGCAGAAGTAATAGCTATTAAAAATATGGTCTTCCATGACAGATATTTCAAATCACACGGTGAGGCTGGTTTGAAAGGAGGTAATATAATTCGGGAAAGAACAAAATTTAGATTCCATGGCATGGCTGGAGTTTTGATGGGTGGTCTCAAATGAATAGTACCCTTGAGAAAGGCTTTACAGAGTCTCCATGTCATGACATTAGAACCCTGGACACCAAGATGAAAGTTCGAGATTGCTGCTAATTGAACTCTAATGGTAGCTGCAGCAGCTCCTTTATTGAAAAGTTTAGTCAGAAACTCAGAATGGATGAAATTGAAGCTAGGTATGGATCAACATCATTCTGAGATGCCCATATAGAAAATCTCTTCCATTTGCTAAGATATAACTTTCTGTTAGATTATTTATGAGAGGATGTTAAAATATGCTGAGCCTCAGCTGAGAGGTTGTGAATCCTGGCTATGTTTGGAATTGCAGCAGCCAAGCTGTCAGTTTGAGGGAGTGAAGAGAATAGGATGAAGAGCCCCCGATGAATGAGTCAGAAGATCTGGAACCAGGTCCAGGATCCAAGGTTCTTCCAATAGATGAGGCTGAAGGAAGGGAAACCAAATTTGATGAGGCCAGTAAGGGGCTATTAAGATTATGTCCTTCCCAGAGTCTTTGCTTTCTGTAATACTTTGGGTATTAGAGGAAAAGGAGGAAAAGCATAAAGGAGACCCAGGGGCCAACTGTGCACCAGTGTATTCCTTAGGGCATCTTCCGGCAGGGGGGATTAGGGCAAAGTAGCTGCTGCATTTCGTGTTTGTTGGGGTTGCAAAGAGATTGTAGCAAGGCTGGCCCCATCTGCAGAAAATCCTTTACACTACTTGTTTCTTTAGGGACCACTCATGAGGCAAGAGAATTGTCCTGGTTAGCTTGTCTGCTATCACAATGGATTTCCCTGGGATGTGCATTGCTATCAGAAAGCGCTGGGTGGAAGTTGCCCATTGCCATACTCTCAGGGCCTCTCGACACAGGGGATATGATTTGGTTTCTCCTTGTTTGTTTATGTACCAGGCCACTGACATATTGCCTGTCTGAACTGCAATTGTTCCCAGAGGAAGAGAGTCTTGAAAGGACTGCAACATTAGGAGTACCGCCCTCGTCTCCAGGACATTGACATGCAGATGAGCCTCACGCTTCTTCCACATCCCTTGGGCTGTTCTTCCCTGATAAAGCCCCCCCCCAATAAGGAAGCATCCGTGGTCACCATGGCTATAGGAGTGGGTAGAACAAAGGGACAGCCTAGAGTTACTTGGTGAGATATCAGCCACCACTGAAGGTCCTTCTTGCACATATTCGTTATTATGATTTCGTGTGACATTGGAAGTTCCTGAAAGGACCACTGAGAGAACAAGAGCCACTGTAGTACTTGCATATGCATCCGACCCAGAGGAATGGTATTGATGGCTGCTGCCACCGTTCCTAGCAATTTGAGTACCATTGAGACTGGGGCTTTTTTCTTTGGAAGCAGGTTTAGGATTTGTTTTTGTAAAAGACAAACTCTTTCTGGAGGAAGGCTTAAGGTCATTGTGACTGTATTTAGTTCTGCTCCTATAAAAACGGTCTGTTGCGATGGCGACAAGGCAGATTTTTCTGAGTTTATTGTAATCCCTAACTGACTGCAGAGGTTTAAAGTTGTGTCCCTCATGTATGAGTTGATGCCTGGTGGTTGCAGTGAGGAGCCAGTTGTCTAGGTATGGAAACACCTAGAATGTCAAACGTCTCAGGTGAACCGTGACTACTGCCATGCATTTGGTGAACACTCTGGGGGCTGTAGTGAGACTAAAGGGCAGAGTGCAAAATTGATAATGACTGGCTTCCAGCCAGAAGCGTAGATGACCCCTGGATGGCCTGTCCATTATTATGTGGTAGTAAGCATCCTGGAGATCTATCGAGCACATCCAATTGTCTTTCCCCAAAAAGGGGAGTACTGAATGCAGCGTGACCATCCGGAACTTTGTCTTTTTTACTGACTTGTTTAGTCTGCTGATGTCTAGAATAGGTCTCCAGTCCTTCATTTTCTTTGGAACCAAAAAGAATCTTGAGTAAGTTCCGGATCCTCTCTGGTCTGCTGGGGCTGCTTGAATGACTCTGTTTTCCAGCAACCTTTGAACCTTGTTCCCTATGACTGGGTGGGGCATCCAGGATTTTTTCATAACAGGGGGCGGTGTGGCAAAGGGAACTGAGTATCCCCTGGATATGATACTTTGTACCCAGCTATCTTTTATTATTTTTAGCCAGGCGTCTGGGTAAAAGAAAGGCATCCCCTAACTGCCTCCAGAGATGGACAGGCGGGCTTCCTCTCAGGAGCGCTGATAGGGCTTCCTAAAGAACTGATCTCTGTCACCCTGATTCTGCAGACTTCCTCTGCTGCGTGGACGGCATCTTCCATTATTTTCCCCTCCTCTGCCTCTAGAGGGGGGTTCACCAAAAATGTCTGCTCGTTCCATCAGCTGCAAACAAAATCAGATGCATGGAAGAGTTTACAATAGAATTAAGAGTAGAGAGCTGAGAAGTGACCTTGTCTGAAGCTATTGAACCCTGCAGGGTATCTCCTAGTTCCTTCAGGAGATCTCTTTGTAACCTAGTGAAATGTGTGAGATAGTTCAGCGATCGAAGAACAAAAGCCGCTTAACTAAACATACGCTTCCCATATCTGTCCATGATCCTGGAATCTCTATTAGGAGGATGAACAGACACAGAGGTTTCTGATAGCTCCTTCTTGGTTGCCACTGCCACCAATTTGGCATCAACGGGCGCTCTTTTAGTTAGAAAGGTCTTGTCTTGAGGGCAAGTTATAAATTTATTAGGCCTCCTGGGAACAGGCTCTGTGGTGTCAGGGGACTCCCATGCCCTTCGAGAGAATAACTCAATCAACTCATCAAAGGGTGGAGACACCCAAGAGGTGGAGGGTTGAGACTCAAAAGCCTTCAGGAGGACTGACTCATCATCAATAGGGCTAAGGGATTTCCAGCCACCCCTCTGTTTAAGAATTTCCAAGATATCTGTGAATGAGATATCCTTTGTGGGGGACCGTGGGGACCCTTCTGACTCATCTAAGTCAGTGTCCAAAGTGACGGATTCCTGGGGGGAGTCTAGATGCTTCCTCTTGCAAAGGGTCTTCCTGGGAACCTCTTCAGTGGGAGCTTCTGGAGAGGTTTTGGAAGAGCATAGCTAGCCCAATGTGGTTTCCTGAGGCTCAGGGTCTCTACGCTTTAACGGAGTGTGCATTGTAGAGGTAGATACCAGTGCTTTGAGGGAGGGAGCTGCTAGTTCTGATGGTGTGGCTGTCAGCATGGACAATACCCTTCTCATAGCATCAAAGGCCCCTCAGCCCCGATGCAAGAAATCCCCCTGATCCGAGGATGCAAGGGACTCTCCCGGCACGAGAACAGAGGGCCCCGAGCCCAAGGTCAGAGCTGAACTCACTCGAGTTGAGGCCTCGAGAGACAAAGTCAGTCCGACTATCCTTCCTGGACCCAACCAGTGAGCGTCAGCTCCGCGATCCCTTGGTCAGCACCTAACATATCAGGGCAGTTGGGATCGACAAACCTACAATAAGTGTCGGCCCCAGCTCCACAATCATCAGCTCCGAGCTCTCTGGCTCCAAAACTTTGAGGCAGATTGGAGGAGGAACAGAAGATGGAGGGTGAAATTGTGTCAGTTCCAAAGTCCCAGGGATCGGTGTCGATAATATTTTGGCAAGCACTGGTATTTGCAGAAGCCTCTGCACCACATGATCCACATCCAAATCAGGTAGTCTGCTTGAGGTCTGAGAAGAATGTGTGGATGAAGCCACCGACTGTAAGATGGGGGATTTCAATGTAGGAGATACCGGCTCCAAACAAAGCAACAGTCGGCTCCGTTGGCTGTGCAGCCAGTGTTGAAGCTTTACTCGATCTGGTTTTTGGAGTCGATGGGCTTTTCCTTGGCTTCGAAGAACTGGAAGACATCTTAAGAGTGTTTGTCATGCTTATCCAATGCCTCTTGGAAAGAGGATTTTAACAGACCTCTATTCAAAAATTTCCTCTTTTGCTCATGCAACACTCTAGCACTAAAACAGTGGCATATTGAACAGCTTTCGTGTAGGTGCACCTCACCTAAACAATAGACACAGTCAGTATGTCCATCAGTGATGGGCAGCTTTTGCCCACATCTTGGACATTTTTTAAATCCGGACTTAGATTTCTCTTTCTTTTGATGAGACATCCTATCAGCAACAAACAGAGAAAAAAACCTCTCTATATATGTATATATAAGGAAAAAACACACAAAAATTTCTACTGCCTCTAAGCTATGAGTAATATATCAGAACAGCACACAAACTTCTAATAATGCAAAAAAAATCTACGCAGTGTTAATTATCTAAACAACTAAGCTATCTAACTAATGTAAATGATCTAAATATCAGTATACTTGCCCTGTAAACAAAAAGGGCTCTAACTCACACCACACAACTATGAAAGAGGAAATATGAGATAGGGAGAAACTAAAGGCCTAAACAAAAACACGGCCACCTATCTAACTTATATAAATTATCTAAATATCTAACAAATTAACAACAATACACTAAGAGAAAGGCTCAACTACTATAAAAAAAGGAAACTTATTATTGAACTATCTAATTTAAGCTTTCTAACAACAGTTTTAATAAGTTTTAAGGAGAAAAAACAGTAACTTTCACTGGCCAGAACTGGTGAACATCCCATCTAGTTGTAGCAGCAAATGACATCTGAGGAAATATCAAGGTGCATCACTGGTTAGAGAGTTGGCCTCAAGCTGGTTGAAGACCTCGAGCTTTTGTAGTTGGCGAGTCGGAACCGAACCCATCAGTAAGAATGAACGGTGAGATAGAACTTCACCTTATCGGGTTTCTGGATATAACCTTACTACACATACAAGTTAAGGTGGTTATTTTATATTGAAGCAAGTTGTTAGGAAGAAGCTGTGTGAAATCTTTTCATGTTAGGTTTTAAAGGAGTACAATTAGAGAGGAGATGAATGTTATAATTACAGAGTAAGGGAAGGAAATAAATAGGAATTGTAATGTTGTTAGAGGGACTTTCAAAAGAAGGGAGAAAACCACCGATTCTAGGCTATAGTGTAAGTAACAAAAATCATATGGGAAAACAAAGAAACTAGAGTGAGTAAGGGTAGTAGAGTTAGAGAGAGGGAAGGGTAATAGAGAGAATAGGTCAGATGAGTAAGTAGGGGGAAAAGGAGGATACATAGGGGGCTGAGAAATGGATCCGAGGGGGATTGAAAAATAGGTCAGAGGGGGAAAGTGGATAAGTTACATAAGGTCATGACAGAGCCATGATCTATCCTTTAGCAGATATATATATATATATATATATATATATATATATATATATATATATATATATGTATATATATATATGGGTCCCCTTCAAATAGTCGAATTTTAAGAGCTCGACTTTCATCAGGCCGAGACCATATGATCAAGCTTTTAAAAGCTCGAACAGTCTGAATGAAGAAAGTACAGTTGTGTACACTTACCATAAATGTACATGTTCGAGTGTCTTCACTGTTGCAGTCATGACTGTAGGGTTCTCCCCTGCCGTCAGGCAGTCCTCGGTCGGCCAGAATCCCAAAGTCTGGGTCTGGCGTCGGCTGTTCAGCCATGCCTCCTGATGTCAGAGCGCCAGGAGTACAAAGCTGACAGCCGATGCCATGTTCTCCAGTTTTTCTTGCCCCAGATGTCAGAAGTTCCAAAATGAGTAAGGTCTCATACCTTTTGCAAATACACCTCAGAAGAAGGGTGAAAAAAGGAACCACACAAAAGAAAAATAAGAGGGGACAGGAGGGAGGGAAACCCAGACTGCAACAGTGAAGACACTCGAACATCTACATTTATGGTAAGTGTACACAACTGTACTATGTTCATCGTGTTTCACTGTTGCAGTCATGACTGTAGGGTAGAATCCCAAAGCAGAAAGAAAGGGAGGTGGTCATAAAGTAGAGGGGGCGGCTATAAGGCCCTGCAAGACTGCAGAAGCAAAGCCTGCCCTAGACTTAGAGTAGAGAGGTAGATTGTAGTGCTTAGAAAAAACTATGCACTGAACTCCAAGTTGCAGCTTCCAAAATGTGTTTGGTAGGAACTCCTGAGGAAGGCAGCTGAAGTGGCAGCAGCTCTGGTAGAGTGAGTCCTTATACTCCCTGGGATTTGCTTTCTATGGTGTGAATAGCAAAATCTGATTCCATGAGCAATCCATTTAGAAATGGTCTGTTTTGAAATGGCTTTACCTTGGGAACTTGAAGCATAAGAAACAAACAACTGCTCTGATTTCCTGATGTCCTTGGTTCTGTCCAGGTAAAAAAAGTAGTTGTCTGTGTACATCCAAGGAATGTAAGATCCTTTCCCCTTTATTTTGAGGAGTGGAGAAAAAAGTTGGCAAGTGAATAGTTTGATTTAAAGCCACTTTGGAAACCACCTTAGGCATGAAAGTAGGATTAGTCCTTAAAGACACCCTGTCTTGATGAAAAATAATATAAGGTTCCACAGCCATAAGAGCTTGCAACTCTGAAACCCTCCTGGCAGAGGTCAGAGCTAACAGGATGGCTGTCTTCCAAGATAAAAACTTGATGTCAGATGAGGCAGCAGGCTCAAAAGGAGGTAAGGTGAGCTTTTCCAAAACATAGTTGAGATCCCAAGCAGGAATGGGAGGAGATCTAGGGGGCCTTAAATTCTTAGCTCCTCTGAGAAATTGTCTCATGAGCTGATGGGAAAAGATAGGAGGGTCTGTATTATAATGAGCAGAAATAGCAGAGGCGTGTATCTTTATGGAAGAGAAAGAGAGACCCTTACGTAAGAGGTCTGACAGGTAAAGTAAAATCTGAGGAATGTTAGGAATAAGAGGATCAGAATCCTGAGCCTGCATCCAGGAAAAAATCTTTTCCATTTTCCTGCATAAGATTTTCTAGTGCTAGGACGTCTGGCTTCTAAAATGACATCCATAACCTGCTTGGGTAGGAGAGAATGAATCAAAGATCCTGGATTAACCAGGCCGCCAGGCTGAGAGTTTTGACATGGGAGTGTAGAATCTGACCCTGGTGTTGGGACAGAAGGTTCGGAATCGGTGGTAAAACCCAGGGGGGCTCTAGACAAAGGTTTCTCAGTGTTGGGTACCAAAACTGTCGAGGCCAATTTGGGGCCAGCAAGATTATCATCTTGGGCTTGTCCTGCTTGATCTTTAGTAATACCCGTGGAAGAAGAGGAAGAGGCAGAAAGGCATATCCCGAGAGGTTTCTCCAACTGAATGATAGAGCATCCACTTTCCAAGCTAGATCGTGGAAAGTCCTGGTGCAAAAAATTTGTAGTTGATGATTGAGGTGGGATGCAAAGAGGTCTATGTGAGGACATCCCCAGACTGCTGTAATCATCTTGAATATTTTGGAGTCCAACATCCATTCGTGTGGATCCGAAAGGTTTCTGCTCAGACTGTCTGCCAGGAAGTTTTGCTTCCCTGGTAGAAACTGTGCTTGAAGGTCCAGATTGCAAGCTAGAGCTGTGTTCCAAAGATCCATGGCTAGTCTGCAAAGGGGATAGGAATGAGATCCCCCTTGCTTGTTTATGTACCACATAACCGTGGTGTTGTCTGTCCGTATCAGTAGTTGTCCTGGTTGTAGAAGATTCCTGAAGGCCAATAGAGCTTTCTGAATGGCTAAAATTTCCTTTAAATTGATATGCAGGTGCTTCTGATCCTTTGTCCAAAGGCCCTGCAGACAGTTGCCCCGAAAATGGGCTCCCCATGCATAATTTGAGGCGTCCGTGGTTAGAATCTGAGTGGCAGGAGGCAGATAGAAGGGTTTTCCTTTGTTTAGAGTACATGCCTTGGACCACCAAAAGAATTCATTTTGAAGACAAGGTAGGACGGAGATCAGTATGTCTAGACTGTGACAATGCTGAGACCATACACTTTTTAGGTACCACTGTATTTTACTCATATGTAGTCTTGCATATGGTACGAGAAGGATGCAGGAGGCCATGTAACCCAGAGCCTGCAGGAATCTCCTTGCAGATAGCTGAGTTGTAGTTGCTAAGGTTTTGAAAGTTGAAGCCAGCTGTAACTGTTTTTCGTATGTCAGAAATGCCATCTCGGTTGTTGGGTTTAGAGAAGCGCCCAGAAAAATTATCTGTTGTGAGGATGTCAAATTTGACTTTTTTATGTTTACAATGAATCCCAGGAACTTGAGAAGATTCTGAACAAACTATAGATGTTGGAGTAAGATATCCTTGCTGTCTGCCTGAATAAGACAGTCATCCAGATAAGGGTAAATTTGAATTCCCTTGAGTCTGCAATAAGCTACTACTGGAGCCAGGCACTTGGTAAAGACCCTGGGCGCATTAGACAATCCAAAGGGCAGCACAGAGAATTGGTAGTGCCTCGATCCTGCCTTGAACCTGAGGTATTTTCTGCGTTCCTGTCTGATGGGAATGTGTAAATATGCTTCTTTTAAATCCAAAGTTACCATCCATGCATTTTTGGTCAGCATTGGCAGTAGCTGCTGTAGAGTAAGCATCTTGAATTTTGGTATCTCTAGAAAAGTGTTCAAGACTGACAGATCCAGAATGGGTCTCCATGAATTTTGCTTTCTGGGGACTAGAAAGAGCCTTGAGTAAAAACCTTGTCCCATCTCTGAAAGTGGAACTAGTTCTATGGCTTTCATAGCCAAGAGAGCTTCCACCTGGTTTAATGCCTCTGACCATTGATGTCTTGAAAGATCTGGCCATCCGCTTGGTCTTGGTGGGGTATGAAAATGGAATTTGTAACCTCTTGAAACCACATCCAGAACCCACTTGTCTTGGGTTATATGAGTCCAATTTAGATGAAAAAGAGAAAGTTTTCCTCCGAGAGGGGCTTCCAGATAAGAAGTTCCTGCAGCCCAGCAGAGGGAGTCATTGAGTCTGTTTTCTATAAGCTTGCGACCTGTCTTCTCCTCCCCTAGGGGTGGAAGCAGTCCACTGTCT
>NC_056743.1:1701486933-1701494433 GCF_019279795.1 Protopterus annectens | reverse complement strand
GGGTGAAATCAAGAGCCATATGGTTTTGAAGGACTACAGCTCTCATGGCAGTCAGTTCATCAGTCACTAGTTCTAAAGCAGAAAATGTGGCATTGCTTAATACTTCAAGCAATTTAGACAGTTTTTTTCAGTTCCCAAATTGATTTTACTGCTCCATATGCTGGAATTATACCAGCCCATGATATGACATCATCACCCAAATCCATATGAGATAGTCCTTTGGTGCCAGCATGAGCTAAGTCATGATGATAAATCCATGAAGCGTCAATTTGGCCTACCGGATTGGCAGGCTTTTTGACCTCTCGAACATTCCGAATTTTTTCTTGAGGTAAAGCAGATGTATGCTGAATAGCTGGTACTAAATAAACAGCTACCAGACCAGTTTCCTGGTAGCCATTTATAGGCTCTTCTACCACACACAAAGTAGCAATTTTCCACCTTAGTGGTGATATTACTATTTATATAAACTTGTTCAGAATGAAACACCTTCTTATTGATCAAGCCAAGCTGTTGGTATAGAACGGAATTATTTCTTACTTCTTCGTATGTTTTATGCACCAATTCACAAAGTGAATCATAGGTTGTGTTACAGTAGGAGAAGTTATTGTTACACCTGTAGGGAACTGTCACATTACAAAAACTCCATCATACCTTGACTTTACCAAATTTCTGAAAACACACAGTATCATTTCGACGGTTAAACAGATGTAATGCTATGCTGTCTTTTAAGTAACATTTGAAGTGTCATAGATCAGATTCATCCAGGTTTCCTTAGCCCCTAAAGGGACTGTACTTAGCATCAATCCCCCATGAACAGTAGGTAAAGCAGTACAGATCCAACAGTCAGAGACATTGACGGATGATGCATAGGCAAATATAATAGCTTGATAGGTGTTGAAACGTGGATGCCAAATAGCTCGCTTGATGCCTGTAGTCTATACGGACAATGAAATTTCAAAGTAATGCCTAGCATTGTACACAATGATTCAATTAACTTAGCAGTAAAATGCGTTTCACGGACAGAGTATATTTGACAAGGAACACCAAAACGAGGTATCAATTCATAACACAATTTTTTTGCAACCGAAATAGCATCATTTTTAGCACATGGGTAGGCTTCTAACCAGCCCAAAAAATATCAACAATAGTCAAAACATATTTAAAACGAGTACAAGGTGGGAGTTCATTAAAGTCCCACTGTAAAGCACAAAATGGTCCCATTAGTTTTGGCACTGGTTGAGTGGGAGCCAGAGTGCCCTTTGAAATGTTATGCTGTAAACAAATGGAGCACGTGCTCAAAAAATGCTGAACAGAAGCAGAAAGTCCTGGGGCAAACCAATCCTTCTGGATTTGTTTGATTAATGCTTCTACCCTGACATGAGCTGGCAAATTATATGCTTTTATAAGAGAATTTGACATAGATGTAGGGCAAATTAATCTGCCATCAGGATGTTGCCAAACTGAATTAGAGCGTTGGAACAACTGTGGGCCAGCCATGTTTTTCTTTCTGATTCCGATGCTTCACTTTGTAAAGCTTTTAAAATAGAAGTGTCAAAAGTAACCATTTGTAAAATAGGCTGCAGAAATTGTCCCTGAACAGCATGTGAAAGAACAGCCTGCTTGGCAGCCCAGTCAGCCAAATTATTTCCCTTAGCTATTAGGGAGTCATTAGATTGGTGAGCTGCACACTTGACAACAGCAATTTGGGAAAGTAATAATAAATCCTGTAAGAGGTTATCAATATACAGGTAATTTTTAATTGGTGCCCCAGAGGATGTCAAAAACCCCCTTTCCTTACATAAGGTACCAAAATCATGAACAACACCATGGGTATAATGTGAATCAGTATAAATAGTAACAGATCTGTCTTTGGTCATTTTACATGCATGCAAAAGTGCCATTAATTCCGCAGCTTGTGCGGACGTGCCAGGTGGTAATTGTCCATTTTGTAAAAACTGCAGATGGCGAGCAGACTGACCATGCAGCCTGGAGTTCGCCAAGATTATTTCGTAAACAGGATCCATCTACAAAAAGAACTAAATCAGGATTAAGCAAAGGAACATCTTGTAAATCCAACCTAGGAGAAAGAACAGTGTTAACTACAAGCACACAGTCATGTGGTTCACCCTCGTCACTGATTGGAATTAATGAAACAGGGTTTAGTGGTGGGCAATGTGTAATTTGAACAGCGGGATTAGTTAATAAACTTAACTCATATTTAGTGAGGCGAGTATTAGAAAGATACTGTGTTTTCGTTTTTAAAAGTAACACTTGCACCGCATGAGGCACTGCTAGTATAGTGTCATGTCCTAATGTCAATGGTGCGGCCATATCGATCAAAACAGCAGCGGCTGCCACTGCTCGTAAACAGGGTGTATAGCCAGAAGCAACAGGGTCTAGCTGAGTGCTGTAATATGCTATAGGTCGATAGCCTCCCATGCTCGGTTGCGCCAGCAGGCCCAGGGCAGTTTTATTTCTTTCACAACAGAAGAAAACAAAGGGTTTAGAATAATCTGGGAGCCCCAGAGCAGGTGGGTTTACTAGTGCTGTTTTAATAGCCTGAAAGGCGTTTTCATGTTCAGGGGACCAAGGCAGAGGGTCTGTGACCTCCTTTTTTAGAAGCTGTAACAGAAGAGCCGAACTTTCTGAAAAATTGGGCACCCACTGTCTACAATAACCTGCTAGGCCATGGAATACCCTGAGTTGTCTCTGAGTTACAGGGCAGGGGGCAGTCTGGATGGAGGTAATTCTACTTGGAAGTATTTGACGTGAACCCATAGAAATGATGTGTCCCAGGTATTGTACCTTTTCTTGACAGAACTGCAGTTTAGATTTATTTACCTTAAAACCTCGTTTGGCTAAAAACTTTAAAACTAAAAGTGAGTCCTCAATACAAGACTTGGTATCTTGTAAAGCTATAAGAATATCATCTACATATTGGACCAATACTGAACATGGTGGTAACTGTAAATCCTGCAGTTGTCTGTGCATCTCTCTAGAGAACAGGGTTGGAGATTCTACATATCCTTGGGGTAGTCAGGTCCAAGTATACTGTTGGCCTTTATAAGTAAATGCAAACAAATACTGACTATCTGGATGTACTGGGATAGAGAAAAAAAGCTGATGAGATATGTATAACCATAAAACAACGTTCTGTAGGTGGAATGCAGCTTAAAATCGTAGCTGGGTTTAGTATGATTGGAAAAACAGGCAAGACAGCTTTATTGATTTCTCGCAAGTCTTGCACAAATCTGTAAGCTTGTTTACCAGGTTTCTTTACTGGTAGAATTGGAGTGTTGCATGGACTTGTTGTAGGTACTATAATTCCTTGCTGTACTAAGGCAGAAATGACAGGGGCAATACCAGATGTGGTCTCTACCATCAAAGAGTACTGTGGTACCCGAGGTAAATTTATTTTTACAGGAGTGGCTGAAATCAGAAACCCAACATCATTATCATGAGAGGTCCATAGATGAGAGGGTAATGAATTTAGGTGCTTCTTCTTATCGAGGTCAGACTGCATACACATTGTTTGCAGAGTGACATTTTCATCTAAAGTAGCCAAAATACTATCTTGTTTATCTGAAGGTACTTGTAAATATACTCCTTCAGCTGTGTAGAAGATGATTGCTCCCATCTTACAGAGCAAATCTCTTCCCAATAAATTCAATGGTGCTGAGGGCCCTACTAAAAATGCATGATTGTCTTGAAAAGTTCCCAAAGTTACTGGGACTGGGACGGTTTCAGAATATTCAATAGGAATACCAGAAACACCTACCCCTCTAGTTATGTTGTTGGAGAGGGGGACATTTATTGCTGCCTCGCCAGCTAACATAGATTTGGTAGCTCCAGTGTCAATCAAAAATGGGTACGGTTTATTTTTGACAAGTAACATAACATGTGATCCATCTTGATCCACAGGGATAAAGGGGCACAACTGCTGTTGTCTGTGTTCAGGGAACCTTCATTGTGATGGCTGCTGATTGGATGGAGTCCAATTAGAATTTCACTGAGGTGACGTATCAGTGGGTTGGGGCAGGTTGCTCAGCCAGATACGGACATTCATTTCTCCAATGGCCTACTTGACCACAATTGAAACACTCCATCTGATTATTATAGCTTTGGTGTGGGGCTGATCGATTTTCCTGCCAGTTTTTTCTAATTTGGTTTCCAGCCCCTTGGCGTCCACCTCTCCCTCTTCCCATCTGCATCCTCCCTGTCCATGCTGCCCGAAGTCAGTACACATCTGAATGTGCGTTTTAACCAATTTTTCCTGTAAATCCTTTTTTTCCTATGCTAACTGGTCGGAGAGGTATTGTACTTGCATGACTAATTCATGCAATCCAAGACTAGGCCAGTTTAAACATACTTCTTTTAGCTTATCCTGTACTTGTGGGCGTAATCCATCTACGAAAGCAGCCAACAATCCGCTCTGTGCCGGCCCTTCGGTGGGTTCTGGGTAACCAGAGTAAGCCTCAAAGGCTTCAGTGAGACAATTTAAATACTCATCCACAGGTTCGTCTTCTTTTTGAAGAAACTGACTTAATTTTGGACCAGTTGGGTGTGGGTGGAACTATCACTGCAATAGCATCTAGTATTCGCTGTCTGAATGCTTCAAACCCATTATCTCCTTGTGCATCAAGTTTTGGAATCGGAGTAGGGACATTAGCATGGTCCCAAATCCGTTTCATCAGATCAGCCGGTATGGCGTACTGAAGAACCGCCCTGACTTCTTCTATACCGCCAGCACACGCTGGAACTTAGCTGGATTTGTACGAATAGGCAGTGACGATTTGATAATGGCTTGAAAAACAACCGCCGACCACGCCCTAGGTACTACAATGGTCAGTGGTTCCTGTGCACTTCTAGCATGGGCTGGGTTAGGTACCTCCCTCAAAGGTAACAATCTGTCATCGTCTGACGACTCCGATCCTGAATCTGGATTAAATTTATCTGGTCCAAAATACCTATCCCCACTGTCAATTATAGTGGGGAATTGGCCAAAATGCCTTCGTCGGTATAAGTGTCATTTCCCTTTACCTTTATAATACGGTTTAGCTCTAAAATACATTACAGCTTTTGCTTCTTTATGAGTCTTACTATGAGTTTTGGGTCCCTTTCATCTATCGCTTGTTTCCGGATCAGATTCACTTGAGTGACTGTCCCCAGCTTGTTCTCTTCCTCTAGGGGTGGAATCTTTACTGGTGGAATCTGGCTGCTGTACTTCCGCTCCTTGTTGAGCGAGGGGGGGCTGATACTCCGGGGGTGCAATCGGTGGTGCAGTCAGTGGTGGGGGGAGCCAGGCATTATCGTCTTCTGATGATTCAGTTATCTGCAATTTAGCTAATTCCTTTACAGGATAAAGCCCCTTAAAGGGTGCGTCCTTCAAACATTTACTGTTTACTACATCTAAATTACTAGCAGTTTGTTGTAATTCCCTCACTCTTTTAATTTCTGCTGGTTATTTTTTAGACTACTAATAACCAAATCCTTTTCTCTTTCTTTCGCCTCTGTCATCCAATCATTAAATGCTGTCCAGCACAATGGTATTCTTCTCCCTTTTTTCTTTAACTTTCCTTGGAGATTAAGCAAAATATTTTTATTAAAACTACCATTTTCTGGAAAGGCGAGTTTACCATCACCCTCAGTGAGGGCACCCACTGACTTATAAACATACAAATGTCCTGGGACACACAAAAATACATATAACCAGCTGATGTACCTCTTTCTGGCTCTTTTATGGTTCCCACACTCGCTCCCATTTTCACGCAATAAGCTATACTGCATTTTACAGATGTAGCTGTGACATTTTGTAAACGTCGTTTTCCCCACTCTCATATCTCCTTTCACTCTTATGTCACCAGTTTTTTTTTTAACCCACTCTCATACTGCACAATCAATAGCAGAAAAAAATGCATGCCACTTACCTCAAAATAACTGAATGAGAGGAATTATTAAATTTCTATAAAAGTATCAATACCAAATTTTAAAGCAGGCAAGTACAGAAAATGAAAGAAACACTGCCAGAACAGAAAATTCTGTCATGGGCCCTTTTACTGGCAGTTGTTGTTGTGTCTTTCGGCTTATTCTGGTTAGGGGTCGCCACAGCGGAACTCCGGTCCACTAATGATTGGCAGTTGATTTTTACGTGCCGAGTTGCCAGCCTTGATGCACAACCTTCAATGAAGGTACGCCCATTCACGCAGAAGACACTCTAGCTGAGAATCGAACCGGAAAGCATCTTACTGTGAAGCGACAACGCTACCACAGCACCAGCACCGCAGTATTTCATTCAATCCCCAACTGCCGTAGCTGTTGTCAATTCAGATCCGAGTAAACGGCACCAATTGTTGCATTTAACATTTTTACCTTAAATAAAGACAAGACACTTCTTCCTCTCTTTCAGTGGAATTTATTACACACTTGTGGAAGCCTCATGGAAAGTACCAGGGAGACTCTCAGAACAAAGGAATGCATAAGCTTATATACTGGTGATACTGCTGACAGTACAAAAATATAAACTAGACCAATTAAATTAGTACAAAAGACAATTAATCAATCAATGGTTTACCCATAGGCTTAAAGCAGTTCACATTACTACATCTCTAGGCAGAGAAAGAAAATCGGATACACTTCCATATAAGGCACATTTCCTGCTTGCAAGCAGGCTCCTGTTTTTCAGTGCTTTCCACTATTCACAGTTTACTTAGAGTTCACAGTACACAGTTAATCTCAATGCATAACGATTGTCACATACTCAATTTCCTTAAGCACATACTTTGACCATTCATATTCTGCATCCTTTATCACCCTTACCTGCTGCACATCTTTACTAGCTCGGTCCCTCTGTCTAGCCAATCGGTACAGGTCCTTCTCTCCCTCCTTAGTGTCCAACCTTTTATATAACTCTTCATACGCCTTATCCTTAGCCTTCGCCACCTCTCTCTTTGCCATGCACCTCATCTCCTTATACTCTTGCCTACTTTCTTCGTCTCTCTGACAATCCCACTTCTTCTTTGCCAACCTCTTTCTCTGTATACTCTCCTGTATTTCTTCATTCCACCACCAGGTCTCCTTGTCCTCCTTCCTCTTTCCAGATGTCACACCAAGCACATTTCTAGCCATCTCTCTTACTAGCTCTGCTGTAGTTACCCAGCTATTCGATAACTCTTCACTGCCACCCAGTGCCTGTCTTAACTCTTCCCTGAACATCACCTCACAATTACCCTTTTTCAATTTCCACCATTTGATCCTTGGTGCTGCCCTCACACTCATCCTCCTCTTCTTGATCACCAATGTCATCCTACAAACCACCATTCTATGCTGCCTAACTACACTTTCCCTTTCCACCACTTTACAGTCTCCAATCTCCTTCAGACTGGTCCTTCTACATAAGATATAATCCACCTGTGTGCCTCTTCCTCCACTCTTGTATGTCACCCTATGCTCCTCCCTCTTGTATTCATCACAGCCATGTCCATCCTTTTCACAAAATCCACT